>NW_007071612.1:0-317 GCF_000164805.1 Carlito syrichta
GAGGAATGGAAAGGAATGAGCGGAATGGAATAGAATAGAGAGGAATGGAATGGAACGGAGGGAATTGGAATAGAATGGAGAAAAATGGAATGAAATGGAGAGGAATGGAATGGCGAGGAAGGGACTGGATTTGAATGTAGAGGAATGGAATGCAATGGAAGGGAAAGAAGAGGAATGGAATGGATTGGAGAGGAATGGAATGAAATGAAGAGTAATGGAATGGACAGGAAAGGAGAGGAATGGAGTGGAGTAGAATGGAATGTAATGGAGGGGAATAAAATGGAATGGAGAGGAATGGAATGGAATGGAGCTGATTA
>NW_007071613.1:0-433 GCF_000164805.1 Carlito syrichta
CGTGTGTGTGTGTGTGTGTGTGTGTGTGTGTGTGTGTGTGTGTGTTTGTGTGTAGCTCTCTCTCTCTCTCTTCCTCTGTCTCTGTCTCTGTCTCCCTTGCTCTGATGACACCAGCTGCCCTGTAAGAGGCCCGTGTGACTAGGAACCCAAGGGCAGCTTCCAGTCAACACATGAATGAGCTTGGAAGTGGACCCATCCCTAACTGAGTTAACTGAGTCTCCAGATGAGACCGCAGCCCCACCCAACACCTTGGCGGCAGCAGAAGACCCAGTGAAATCACCCCTGCTTTCTGTCCTGCAGATATTGTGTGCTAATAACCGTTGGGAAGTATTTTAAGTTTCTCATTTCAGGTTCATTTTGTTACACAACAATAGATAACTAGTGCAACAGGCTTGGCCAGAAGTTAGGGGGGAAATTGAGGGAGCGGGTAGCT
>NW_007071614.1:0-498 GCF_000164805.1 Carlito syrichta
CTGCTGGGCTCCGGCGATCCTTCCGCCTCAGCCTTCCGAGTAGCCGGAACTACTGGCGCGCGCTACCACGCCCGGCTAGTTTTTGACTTATTGTAGACATGAGGTCTCGCCCAATTGCCTGGGCGGGTCTCGAACCCGCGGGCTCAGGCAATCCACTCGCCTCGGCCTCCTAAAGTGCTGGGATTACAGGCTGAGCCACCGAGGCCGGCCTATTTTTTTTTGTAGAGACAAGGCCTCACCAATTTGCCCAGGCTGACCTCGAACTCCTGGATTCAGGCAATCCTCTCGCCTCCGCCTCCCAAAGTGCGGGGATTACAGGTGTGAGCCACCATGCCAGCCCTTCCATTTCTTTCAAGCAATGTTATGCTGAGACCTCATCTCTACAATAAAATAAAAAAATTAGCCGGGCGTGGTAGCGCACGCCTGTAGTTCCAGCTGCTTGGAAGGCTGAGCGGAAGGATCACCAGAATGCAGCAGGTCGAGGCTGTGGTGGCCGGG
>NW_007071615.1:0-646 GCF_000164805.1 Carlito syrichta
TCCACTCACCTCAGCCTCCCAAAGGCGCAGAATTACAGGCTGAGCCACCGAGCCCGGCTCGGGTTCAATTTATTTATGGAAGCAACTCACAGTACTCAGGGAAACATCTTTCCTGGTTTATTTTTATTTTATTATTATTTTTTTTTTAGTTGGAGTCTCACTCTGTCACCCAGTCTGGAGTGCACTGGCACACTCCTGGCCACCGCAGCCTCAACCTGCTGGGCTCTGACGATCCTTCCTCCTCAGGTTTCCAAGTAGCTGGAACTACAGGTGCACCCTACCATGCCCAGCTAGTTTTTGATTTATTGTAGAGACGAGGTCTCACCAAGTTGCCCAGGCAGGTCTCGAACCCGCAGGCTCATGCAATTCACTCGCCTCGGCCTCCCAAAGTGCTGGGATTATAGGCTGGGTCACCGAGCCCGGCCTATTTTTATTTTCTTTTATTTATGTATTTATTTATTTATTTGGAATTGGAGTCTCACTCTCTCAAGTGAGTGCAGTGGCACGCTAATGGCCACAGCTGCCTCGACCTGCTGGGCTCAAGCAATCTTTCTACCTCAGTCTTCCAAGTAGGTGAAACCATAGGCATGCACCACCATGCCCGGCTAATTTTTTGATTTATTGTAGAGATGAGGTCTTTCCAAGT
>NW_007071616.1:0-1055 GCF_000164805.1 Carlito syrichta
GTCCTTCTTTATGGCTGCATAATATTTCATTGTGTATATGTACCACATTTTTTTAATCCAGTCCAGCTTCGATGGACAACACGTTTGGTTCCATGTTTTTGCTATTGTGAATAGAGCTGCAACAAACATACGTGTGCAGGTATCTTTTTTGCAGAATAATTTGAGATCTTTCAGGTATATTCCCAATAGGGGAATTGCTGGGTCATATGGAATGTCAATTTCTAGTTCTTTCAGAAATCGCCACACTGTCGTCCAAGAAGGTTATACTAGTCAGCGTTCCCACCAGCAGTGTAGAAGCGTTCCTTTTTCTCCACATCCTCGCCAGCACCTGTTGTTGTTTGTTTTATTAATGATGACCATTCTTACTGGGGTTAGGTGGTATCTCAATGTGGTTTTGATTTGCATTTCTATGATGATGAGTGAGACTGAGCACTTTTTAATGTGTCTGTTGGCTGCCCATTTATCTTCTTTAGTAGTGTCTATTCATGTCTTTTGCCCACTTTTTTTTTTTTTTTGAGTTGGAGTCTCACTCTGTCGCCCAGACTGGAGTGCAGTGGCCGCTCCTGGCCACCGCAGCCTTGACCTGCTGGGCTCCGGCGATCCTTCCGCCTCAGCCTTCCAAGTAGCTGGAACTATGGTGTGCACTACCACGCGCAGCTGATTTTTGATTTATTGTAGAGATGACGTCTTAGCCAAGTTGCCCAGGTGGGTCTTGAACACGCGGGCTCAGGCAATCCACTCACCTCAGTCTCCCAAAGGCGCGGGATTACAGGCTGAGTCATCAAGCCCAGCTTGCCCACTTTTTAAAAGAGCTATTTGTTTTTTTCCTTTCGGCACATTTGAGTTCCTTGTAGATCCTAGATGTTAGGCCTTTGTCAGATATACAGTTGGCGAATATTTTTTTCCATTCTGTGGGCTTTCTCCCTGCTCTCTTGATGGCTTCTTTTGCCTTGCAGAAGCTTGTTAATTTGATGAGGTCTCACTTGTCTCTCTTATTTCTTTTCTTTTTTTTTTTTTTTTCGAGTTGGAGTCTCACTCTGTCACCCAGACTGGAG
>NW_007071616.1:1115-9749 GCF_000164805.1 Carlito syrichta
ATTTAGAGTTAATTTTTGTGTATGGTGATAGGTAGGGGTCCTGTTTCAGTCTTCTGCATGTGGTCAGCCAGTTTTCCAAGCACCATTAACTGAATAGGTTCTCCTCTCCCAAGTGGTTGGTGGTGGAGGCTTTGTCAATGATGAGTTGGTTCAGGAATTAGGGTTTTGCTTCCAGAATTTCAACCCTGTTCCATTGGTCTATGTGCCTGTTCTTGTACCAATAGCAGACTGTTTTGATTAGGGTAGCCTTATAGTAAAGTTTGAAGTGTGATATCTCCTGCTTTGTTTCTCTTGCTGAGGATTGTTTTGGCTATTCGTGGTCATTTATGTTTCCATATGAATTTCTGTATTGTCATTTCCAAGTCTGAGAAGAATGATGTTAGTAACTTAATGGGTATTGTGTTGAATCTGTAGATTGTCTTTGATAGGATGGACATCTTAACAATGTTCATTCTTCCTATCCATGAGCATGGAATATTTTTTCAATTGTTTGTGCCTTCTTGAATTTCTTTGAGCAATGTTTTGTAATTCTCATTGTAAAGATCGGTCACTTCTCTGGTTAGGAATATGCCAAGGTATCTCATTTTTTTGGTGACTACTGTGAATGGAATTGAGCTTTTAATTTGGGTCTCTGCCTGCTTGTTGTTGGTATATAGGAATGCAACTGTCTTTTGCACATTGATTTTGCACCCTGTTTGCCAACGTCCTTTATTAGTGCAAACAGGTTTTTGACAAATTCTCTCAAATTTTCAAGGTATAGGATCATATCATCAGCAAAAAGGGATAACTTGACTTCCTCTTTTCCTATTTGGATACCCCTGATTTCTTTCTCTTGTCTAATATCCTGAGCTAGGACTTCCAACACAATATTGAACAAGAGGGGTGAGAGTGGGCAGCCTTGTCTTGTTCCAGTTTTCAGGGGAAATGTTCCTAGTTTCTGTCAATTTAGCAATATGTTAGCTGTGGATTTGTCATAGATGGTGCTTACTATTTTGAGCACCTAGGTATTCCTTCTATACCTAGGTGTTTGAGGATTTTTATCAAGAAGGGATACTGAATTTTATCAAAAGCTTTTGCTGCATCAAATGAGATAATCATGTGGTTCTTGTTTTTATGTCTGTTGATGTATTTAATTACATTTATGGTCTTGTGAATGTTGAACCAGTCCTGCATCCTGGAGATGAAGCCTACTTGGTCATGGTGGATGATTTTTGAGACGTGTTTTTGGATCTGATTTGCTAGAATCTTGTTGAGGATTTTTCATCTATGTTCATAAGGGATATTGGCCTGTAGTTCTCTTTTTTGGTTGGATCTTTACCCAGTTTGGGTATCAGTGTAATGTTAGTTTTGTAAAATGATTTGGGGAGAATTTTATCTTTCTCAATTTCCTCTAATACTTTCAATAGGATTGGTATCAGCTCTTCCTTGTACGTTTTGTACAATTCTGCTGGAAAGCCATCCAGGTCAGGGCTTTTTTTGTAGGTAGTTTTCGTGTGACAGAGTCAATTTCTTTGGTTGCTGTTGGTCTGTTTAGTGTCTCAATGTCTTCTTGTTTCAACCTAGGGAGGTTGTGTGATGTCAGAAAGTCCTCCATTTCATTTAGGTTATCAAGTTTGTTTCCATATAGGTATACATCATAATCTCAGAAAACCCTTTGTATTTCTTTGGAGTCACTTGTTGATTTGATCTTTTGTTTTTCTGATTGTGTTTATTTGGGCTTTTTCTCTCTTTTTCTCGGTCATTCTGGCTAGGGGTTCATCAATCTTGTTAATTCTTTCAAAGAACCAGCGTTTTGTTTGTTGATGTTTTCTATGATATTTTTGCTTTCTGTGTCCTGTATTTGGGCTCTGATTTTGGGGATTTGGATTCTTCTGCTAAAGTTGGGATTTTGGTGGTCTTCTCTTTCCAGTTCCCTTAGGTGATTTGTTAGACTCTCCACTTGTGAACTTTCCATTATCTTGATGTGTGCTTATAGAGATGGAAATTCCCCTCTTAAAACTGATTTCATGGCATCCCAGAGGTTTTGGTAAGATGTTTCTTTATTTTCATTTTTTTCTAGGAATCTCTCAATTTCTTCTTCTGTTTCAGTGTTGACCCAGTCATTGTTCAGGATCATGCTGTTTAGTGTCTATGTCTTTGTGGGCTTTGGGGCAATGTTGTTGGTTTTTATATTTATTTTTATTTCACTGTGGTCTGAGAATGTACATGGCAAGATTTCAGCCTTATGGAATTTGTTTATGCTTGATATATGGCCAAGGATGTGATTGATCTTGGAGTATGTTCCTTGTGGTGATGAGTAGAATGTATATTCTGTGGTTGCTGGGTGGAATAATCTGTAGATATCCACTAAGTATATTTGGTCAAGTGTCAAGTTTAGGGCCTGGATCTCCTTGTTGATTTTTTGCCTTGATGATCTATTTAGGGCTGTCGGTGGGGTATTTAAGTCTCCTACTATAGTGTTAGAGTCAATATCTTTTAAAATTTTATTTAGTAGTTGTTTTATAAATGCTGGTGCTCCTGTGTTGGGTGCATATAGGTTTAGGATGGATATTTCTTATTGATGGATTGAACCTTTTATTATTATGCAGTGTCTTTTTGGATCTTTTCTAATTTTTGATAGTTTAAATATAATTTTTGATAGGTTGTTTTGTCTGATATTGAGATTGCAACTCCTGCCTTCTTTTGTGATCTATTTGCCTGGAAGCTCATTTTCCATCCTTTAACTTTGAGTCTAGGTGCATCTCTTGTAGTGAGATGAGTCTCCTGGATGCAGCAAATAATGGGGCCATGGTTTCTTATCCAGTTCACCGCTCTGTGTCTTCTCAGTGGTGCATTTAGTCCATTCACATTCAGGCTAATTATTGAAATGTGGGGATTTATCCCTGTCATGAGGTTCTTATAGAGTTGTTGTTGTTCCTTTCATTTGTTGTCTTGTCTTTGGTTTTTGGGTTGTATCACGTGTGTTTTCCATCTTTTCCCTGTACTCTTGTGAAGAACATTGTTGTTATTTTCTCCTTTTCCTCTGTGTTTAATACTTTCTTAAGTCTTTCTTATAGAGGTGGTCTGGGGGCACCATAAGGTTTCAGGGAATGGATTTCTGGAAAAGATCTTAATTCTCCCTCACTGCTGATGGAGCTTGGCTGTGTAGGTTATTCTTGGTTGAAATTGTTTATCTTTGAGAACTTTGAAGATTGGGCTCCAAGCTCTCCTAGCCTGAAGGGTTTCTGTAGATAAATCTGCTGCTATTCTAATTGATCTTCCCTGGTAGGTAGTCTGACCTTTTTATCTTGCTCTCTTTAGAATTTTTTTCTTTTATACCTACTTTGTTTGGGCAAATTATTATGTTTCTGGGAGTTGGTCTTCTCATTTGTTGTCTTGCAGGGGTTCTCTGAATCTCTTGTGTTTGAATTTTTGCATCACTGATGAGATGAGAGAAGTTTTCTTGAATAATTTCATGGAATGTTTGTTCCAGTGTGGTCTCTGTCTCTCTTTCCGCCTCAGGAAGCCCAATTACTCTTAGGTTTAGTCTCTTGAAGTAATTGTTCATCTCTTGAAGGTTTTGTTCTGTCTTTTAAAGCTTCTTTTCTATGTTTTTGATAGCATGGGTTAGTTCTGTATTTTGGTTTTCAAGCTCTGAGATTCTTCTTCTGCTTGGCTAATTCTGCCTTCCATACTTATTAGTTTGTTATTTATTTCCATCACAGTATTCTTTACTGCCGTTATTTCAGTTATCAGCTCCTTCTTATTTTCCTCTTATCTCTCCTCAATTCCTTTTATTCTTTCTATTAATGTCTTGATGTCTGGGTTTGTCATATGTGACCAGTCATTCTTGGGGTTCTTCATTGCTTGTGTTCTGAAGTCTGTTTTCTCAGTATCTGACCTCCCAGGGGTCTGTGGGAGACCTATATTCTTCTTTTGGGTTTTCTTCATTTGTGTAGATTTTCCTCCCCACTTTCCCCCTTCACCGTCTTCTTTAATTCTGTTGTTCAGGGATGGAGGGATTGCTGTTACTTCTGTTTGTTCAATCTCCTATTCTTCCTTATGTATATCCTCTGGCTTTGTTGAATTCTGGAGATGGACTGTAGGTTGGGGGTAATCATTTTTGCAGTTTTGAGATTTAATTGAGGAGGGAGCTGTGATTCAAAATCTATCTGCAGATCCCAGTATCCACTGACAGGTGTATGGATAATCTGGAACTCACTTCCCACAGCCTTGCAATCTGTCCATGCAGTGGGTTTATAGGTTTACTCCCTGAAAGCAAAATGAGATTTAAAAAAAAAAAGGGAAAAGAATGGAGCAGGAAGTGGGGGGAAGAGGGAGGTGGAGAGAGAGAGGAATAGGAGGGAAAGCAAACGTACCAACTAGCAAATGAAAAGGCACACAGAGATCGATATGAGTAAAAAGAAAAACAACAACAACAAACAAACCAACAACCATAAAAAAGCGAAAACATACAATCATACAAACATACAAGCTAATCAACCTCCTTATTGGTGTGCTATTCCCTTATACAAAGATGGGGTCTAAAGAGAAAAAAAGAATAGAATAAAGTCAGTAAACTAACAGAACCAAAGCAAGTATAAAAACATTATTGATAACAGTAAGAAGAGAGAGAAAACAAGATGGGTAAGACAGACAAAGAATTAAAAAAAAAAATTAAAACGGGGAACCAAGCACACTCTGATACTTTTCCTTTAAGTCCAATGTCCTTTCAGCTCTGATTTCTAGCTCTCTTTGCAGGCTGGTAGATTTGTTCACAGTTAGGGTCAGTTGCCCCTGGCCTGTTGTGGAGGGGGGTTCAGATCTGGGCTGCCTGCCAAATCTGCCACTTAGATCTGGCCTGTGTCTACTTAGCATGGGGGAGGAGTTTCTATCCTTCCCATTTTGATCATTTGGATCCCAAGCTGGGAGATGGGCCAAGCTGTTGGAGTTGGTCTCACTGTTCCAGCTGATCTTCCAGCTGGAGATTGCCAGGCAAGGTAGGCCAGGCTGGGTGGAAGTTGGAGACTATGCAGGGTGGGAGGGAGCAGGCAATGGTAATGGCAGTGGCAGCTTTGTGGTGCCTGGGAAGAGCTCCATGTGCCTGACTCCAGGTGAGGGGTGGGACGTGGTAGTGGCAGCAGCGGTGGCAGTTTCAGTAATGCATGCTTGGGGGGGCTTCACAGTCTGGAGCCGTGGGTTGCCTCAGGCAGGGGTGGGGCAAGTGCAGTGGTGGCAGTAGCAGTGGTGGCTGAGGCAGCTGAGGTGGCAGGTGAGGTGATGGCCAAGGAGCGTGTGAAGAGTAGGCTGTCAACAATGGGTGCCACAGTCCCCGGGGGAGAGTGAGAGTCTTTATGTTTGTTCTCTTTTGCAGAGGGTCTCATGGACCAAACTGCCCCATTCCCATTTGCCAGAAGTCCTGAAAGTTGTGCTTTCTATGCACTGGTATCTCATGTGCTTCTCTATATGTGTGACTTTTTTAATAGCAAAAATGTAAATAAATGTAAATATACTTAATAGAAAACATAGGCAATTATTGACTCTGTTAAACAGATGTCTATAAAAGAAAGACTATATCATCAAAATACACTATGTGGTTTTACAAAACCTTTTGTCATAATACTATTATTACGATATTTTGATTTAATAAAAAAGTGTTTTATATATGTATATATTTTGAGGAAAGCTTAGAGAAATCATGAGTTGGGGTAGTCTAAGAGAACTAAATTATCTTCTTCCATAGAATAAAGTCATTACATGATATCTAATATTGAAAAGAAAATAGAAATGCTAATATAAGTTTTGTATACATATAAAGGTAAATATAAAAAGTAACATCCAAGAGAATTGAAAGTTTTTGCTCCTCAGAAACAAGGTTTGGAAAAAATGTAGAGTTAGGATATATACTTTCCTCTTTTTCTTGGTAGGGGTGGTGGATAACTTTACAGTTTAAAAAAATCTATTTAATTATGTATGCTTTATTTGATAAGATAAAAATAAAAATGTTTTAAAAAGACAATGATAGAATAAACAGATTGTAGCACTTTTCTGAGGACAGCATAGTATCTCATTGACTGAGATATTAGTTGCTATGATCTGAATGTTTGTGTCACAATATTCGTATGTTCAGATATTTACCTCCCAATATAATGGTATCATAAGGTGAGACCTGTGGGAAGTGATTAGGTCATGAGGGTAGAGCCCTCATGATTAGAATTAGTGACCTTAAAACAGAGGACTGGAGGTTTTTTGTCCCTTCTACCATGTGAGCACACAGGTAGAAAGTACCATCTAGGAGGGGGAAGGTTCTCACAAGAGATGGAATCTGCTGGTGCCTTAATCTTGGACTTCTCAGACTTCAAAACTATGACCAATAAACTTTTGTTGTTTATAAATTTAAAGAATTCAATAAAAAAAATACCAATCATGAGTAAAAACAAGTAATACCTGCTTTTCAGTAGTGTAAAAGGTACATACATATATATATAAGTTTATTTTTAAATTTTCCTTCTTCTCTCTCTCTTTTAAAAAATATTTTATATTAAATATGTGGAGTACAATTCAGGATTAGGTATACAAATGTTCATTACACAGGTACGCTTGTTGATGAGATGTGTCCCCACCTCCTGGTCATTTCCCACTACTGCCAATCCTTTTCTTATTATGATAATTGTTTAAGGTTCGATTATGAGTGAGAATATGTGATACTCTGTTCTATATTTCTGTGATAGATCCCTCAGTATTATAGACTCTAAGTTTATCCAAGTTGCTATGAAGTTTATAATTTTGTCCTTCTTTATGGCTGCATAATATTCCATTGTGCATATATACCACATTTTAAAAAATCCAGTCCTCTTTCGATGGCAGCACGGTTGGTCCGTGTTTTTACTATTGTGAATAATGCTACAATAAACATGAGTGTGCAGGTATCTTTTTCATAGAGTGATTTGAGTTCTTCTGGGTATATTCCCAGTAGGAAGGTGGAGGGGTCATATGGAAGATCAATTTTTAGATCTTTTAGGAATCACCAAACTGTTTTCCACAGAGGTTGTACTAGTTTACACTTCCTCCAACAGTGTAGAAGTGTTCCCTTTTGGCCGCATCTTCTCCAGCATCTGTTGTTTTTTGAGTTAGTGATGATGGCCATCCTGACTGGAGTTAGGTGGTATCTTAGTGTGGTTTTAATTTGCATTTCTTTGATGACTAGTGAGTCTGAGCATTTTTTCACTATCTGTTGGCTGCTCGTATGTTTTCTTTTGAGAAGTGTCTGTTCATATCTTTTGTCCACTTTGTAATGGGACAGTTTATTTTTTGTCTTTTCCGTACATTTGAGTTTCTTATAGATCCTAGATGTTAAGTTTTTTTCAGATAATACAGGAATTCATACGGGAACATATTGACTATGAGTAGCCAAAACAATTCTCAGCAAAAAAAACCAAAAAACAAAAAAACAAAAACAAAGTGGGAGGTATCACACTCCCAGACTTTAAACTTTATTATAAAGCTACAATAATCGAAATAACCTGGTATTGGTATAAGAAAAGGTATATAGGACAATGGGACAGGATAGAGATTCCAGAAGCAAAGCCTCAATTTCTCAACCAATTCAGCTTAGACAAGGCCTCCACCACCAACCATTGGGAAGAAGGGAACCTACTCAGTTAATGGTGCTGAGAAAACTGGCTCACCATATGCAGAAGATTAAAACAAGACCCCTACCTATGACTATACACAAAAATCGGCTCGAAGTGAATCAAAGACCTAAACATAAAACCTCAAACTATAAGAAACTTAGAAAATGCAGGAAACACCCTTATGGAAATTGGAACTGACAACCAATTCCTGAATAAAATTGCAAGTGCCCATACTATAAAGAGATAAGATAGACAAGTGGGACCTCATCACACTGACAAGCTTCTGCAAAGCCAAATAAACCATCAAGAGAGCAGGGAGAGAGCCCACAGACTTGGAAGAAATATTTGCCAAATGTATGTTTATTTTTTAAATATAAAGCTGTATCCAACCTGTAAAGTGTCATAGTAAAACAATGTCATAACAAATCATGGCTAAATTATATGTGTATACACACATCCATACATAAACACGTGCACATTATCATTCTTATTTTTTATCTTTTACTTTTCTTTTCAAATGTGATACTAAAGATTTTCTGCCTGTTAGAAATCTGGGGCAACTTAGCCCAAACCTAGTCCCAAATCAAAGCTTCCCCCTGAATTAGCCCTTTATGTCCTTCACAATGCTTTATGTGCAAAGCTTATTCTTCCTTCAGCATATTCCTCCAAAAAAGCCAATTATACTCCAAATTCCTGAACTTTAAAACCTCCCTGAAGAAAAGAGACATCATAATAGGGTATAATTTCTCCCTCAAATGTGGTCATCTGTCATCTCACTGACTTACTTCTCCATCTGCCTTCAACCTGATGCTACTCTTGGTCTGGAAGTCACTTTAAAAGTGTAATAAAGTCTCTCGTGCTAACTTTTTATCTTGGAGAGTGGGGGTAGGTATGAGGGGGTAGCAGTGGCATTTGGGGTAGTCCTTCCCAGCTTAGACTGTCTTCTTAGCTCCACTGGAATTTGGGAATATAAAGATTTCTCCATCTTATCATATATATATATATATATATATATATATAT
>NW_007071616.1:9769-24359 GCF_000164805.1 Carlito syrichta
TATATATATACACATATACACATACACACACATTATATATTTACACTTGCAAAGTACAAAATAGATTTCATCACCATATTATTGACACTCAACTTTTATGTTATTCATCTCATTAGTGTTTGCAAAACTAAGAGGTAAAGAATTTGTATCTTTTGGTTTAATATATATTTTTTGATAGCTGGTAAGTCTAAATATCTTTATATATATATTTACTGTCCATTTGTATTTCTTCTGTAAGTTGCTATTTTATAATCTGTGCTCATATTTCTATAGAGTTTTGTCTTTTTCTTATATAAATATAGAAATAGAAACACTTGGTAGTAAATATTAAACCTTTGTGTCTGTTGTATTTGTTGCAAATGTGTGTGTACGTGTGTGTGTGTGTGTGTGTGTGTGTGTGTGTGTGTGTGTGTGTGTGTATGGGGGGGATCAAATAAAACCAGAATTACTTCTTGAAGAGTGAGATCCTGGTAGTGCAGGTTTCCCCTGCTAGGTAACTGTTCTGGAACCCACTGGCACCAGTATACCAGCTAGTGTTGTTTTAAGAGGCTGCATTCAGCTTCAGTAAAATTTTTTTGGAGATTCTTTCAATGCATTTGCCCATTCCATAATGAATGACTTATGTGTGCACCTGACCACATCACACTGAGTGCTCAGCAGTTTTTGACCCAAAACAGCATGAACCTGGTTTATTCACCCAATCTCACTCAAAACAATGTTTTTGTTTGTTTCCTGGATGAAAAAAGTCCTCAAAGGGAAACATTTTGCTGATGTGAAAAAGGTGAAACAAAAAATGGCAGAAGCACTAAAAGACATCAAAATTGAAAAGTGCAAAAATTGTTTTGAACAGTGGAAATATTGTCTCAATAGGTGCATTGCATCAAATGGAGAGTACTTTGAAGGTGACTGAAGTTTAAACATGTAAGAATAAATACACAATTTTTTTGAGTTGGAGTCTTACTCTGTTGCACTGGTAGTGCCATGGCACACTCATGGCCATCCCAGAGTCGACCTGCTGGGCTCCGGCAATCCTTCCACCTCAGCCTTCCAAATTGCTGGAACTACAGGTGCATGCTACCATGCCTGGCTAATTTTTGATATAATTATAGAGACGAGGTTTCCCCAAGTTGCCCAGGCTGGTCTCGAACCCATGGGCTCAGGCAGTCCACTCGCCTTGGCTTCCCAAAGTGCTGGGATTACAAACTGAGCCACCAAGCTTGGTCAATACACAGTTTTTATAAATAAATTCCTTTTTTTGGGGTCCCCTCTTTTGTGTGTGTGTGTGTGTGTGTGTGTGTGTGTGTGTGTGTTTTAAACTTTTATTGTAGACTATTTTCTGTAGTTTAAATGTTCAAGTATTTAGTTTTGGTGTTCTTTCCACCTATATCCTGGCTTTTTCTCAGTATTCTTGCTAACCCCAATGTGATATTAAAAATTATACTATACTTACCTTTATTAATTTTATTGTTTTAAGGTTTCTATCTTTATAATTTATGTGAAATATATTCATTTTTTTACATTTCCATGCTATCAAATAAGAATAAATTTCCCCAGATATATAGCCATTTGACTCAATGACTTTTACTTATGAATCAGTCCTCCACCCCATTTGAACAGTTCTCTATATTATGCATTAGCTTTTTAATCTATCTATCATTTATCTTTCTATCTTTCTATCTATCTATCTATCTATCTATCTATCTATCTATCTATCTATTTATCTATCTGTGTGTTTGTGTATTTACACAAATACATCTGTTTTGTTACTGTTAGGTCAGTGAGCTGGTGCCATAGTAATAAAGCAAAGAATTGCAAAGGGAAAGCAAAAGAGTTTATTCACATTCAGGATAGACGAATAGGGCCAATGCTACGGGCAGCCAGGTGTGAGGAGGTGGGGCAGAGGTGTATTTAAGGTTTCTATAAGGAACTATGGCTAATAAAAATCTCCAGCTACTGCATTCTTGGATGTTGATAACATAGGTATTGTGCCTTGATGTTGTCAGGTTGTGACTTCATTAGGGGTGGGCTGCTGAGCTGTCACTGAAGGCTGATCACAATAGATTAAGTTATCTTGGTTTTTTGTGGCTGGGAGACAAATACTTGGCATAGAAAAGCTAATTAATCCAAAACAAACTGGGGGAGGGGTTGTAAAACAATTATCAATAGCTACCACTGGAAACTGCTTATGCCTTTGGCTAATGATTAGAGGGCAAGCTAGGTAATTTGCTAAGAAAACATGACACAACTAGGCAGTTTCAAAATGGCTGCACTTTAGCTAAGACTATTTTATTAAATCATCCCATTTAGGCATTTCATCCTTTCAGTTCCTTTCTATTTTGTCCATTAATCTCACATGATTTTGCTGGAACTAGAAGTGAAATGGAAATCACCCAGACATTCTGAGCAGACAAAAGACAGGAACTGGGGAAAGAAGAGAGATTTCAGTGTTAGCATTCTAACTTAAAAAAGAAAATGTTGAACTATGTAAGTATTTACAAATTAAAAAAATTAAAAACATAAACTGCAGAGTTAATAAAGTTCCATTACTACTTTGGTTAATTTCCCAATGCTTATTTTTACTTTAAATTTCTTCTTGATTACTCCAGAATTATTCCTTCAAAAGTGCTGTGTGTGTCTACATGTGTTACAACACTGTATTTGAAAGTGGGGAGTAGCACAGATACATATTTCCAAAAGTCATTGTTTAGATTTCTGATGCTTCATTCATTATAATGTTTCAGTTTTGAAGGAGTGGAATATTTGTAGGGTGACTAGCTTGGCATAGTCAAGATAAAATGTTACTGGGATTATTTGTTGTGGCTTTGGCTTTCCATATAAACTCTTTCATTTGCATATTGCCTCTGGGGAATTAACATTTGAGTGCTGGAGCTTTGAACCACTTGACATGGGCCATCTGGGAGAGGAATTTCACTAGTCAGTTATTCAGTGACTGCAACATGAGAATACATTGAAAACAAAGAAACACAGGAACGGATTTACTCTGAGTTTCTTACATAGATCTGACCTAGACTGGATAATCTACAAATGTAAATATACAGCGAATCCTGCTATTATAGAAATAATCAGTTTCTCATTTCTGAATCACCTTCCTCATGTGTACATATTGCATATGTTGCACACACACACATACAGAACTCCTGGGTTCTGCAAATACTTCTTAATATCTCAATTTATAATGTTTTGTATTTAATAAACATTTTCATTTGGGAATAAAAATTTATATTGTTATTTTGTCACAAGTTTATACTACTTATGTAAATGCTGCCTCTCATGTAGTAAACTTTAATTTTAGATAGCTAGATGATCTGTATCACAGCCATTCATAAAAAATATTGCTTATCAGACTAGAAATTACCTTGATAACTGTGATAAAATTTATCTAGAAAATGTGATTTGGAAAACAGTTTAAAAAAATTTTTTTATATTAAAGATGTGAGGACAATTCAGGGTTAAGTATACAAATGTTCATTATGCAGGTAACCTTGTTGATGAGGTGTGCCCCCCTCCCCTGGCAGTATCCCACTACTGCCAATCCCACCCCTGCCCCAGAAATTTCCCACTACTTACAATCCTTTTCTTATAGTATTATGATAATTGTTCAAGGTCCACTTATGAGTGAGAACATGTGATACTCAGTTTTTTGTTTCTGTGATAGATCACTCAATATTATAGACTCCAAGTTGCTGTGGTGTTCATAATTTTGCCCTTCTTTATGACTGCATGATATTCCATCATGTATATGTACCACAGTTTTTTAATCCAGTCCTCTTTCGATGGCAGCACAGTTGGTTCCATGTTTTTGCTATTGTGAACAATGCTAATAAACTTGTGTGTGCAGGTATCTTTTTCATAGAGTGATTTGAGTTCCTCTGGGTAAATTCCCAGTAAGGGGATTGTGGGGTCATATGGAAGGTCATTTTTAGACCTTTTAGGAATTGCCAAACTGTTTTCCATGAGGTTGCACTAGTTTACACTTCCACCAACAGTGTAGAAGTGTTCCCTTGGAAAAGAGTTTTAAAAATAGAAAAAGAAGTTCAAAAGGAGAGTAGGAATTTCTACGAAAATTTAAAAGAAAGGAGTTAATCTAATAATTAATTTAAATCTTTGTCAAGATTTTCCTGTCAAAAATGCTTAATGGACACCTTCTCTTCACTTAGTAGTGTGTAGATGAGACTCCTGGATTTCTTTTAGACATATTTGTCCAAACTAAGAGTCTTAGTTTTTTTTTTTGAAAGCAAGATTTATTGACAGGACAGAAAAGCTCCCACAGTGGGAGGGTACCCTAGGGGGTTGCCCCCCAGAGTCTTAGATTTTGGGCGTGCAAATTCTGTATGGCTGGTGCATATTTATGGAAATTATTTTTCTTTCTACTTTATTTAACTAGTGTCTAGTTATTCTGTTGATAATGGATATTACAGTTATAATTCTATTATATAGAAATAGAGCGGGTCTTAAGATAACTCTAAATTTTTTAGGCACTTCGACATTTATGTAATATCTATATAGTAGTAAAATGACTAAATATTTGACATAGTTTTTTGTTGTTGTTACTTACTCTTGTTCCATATTAGTTTTTTGTTTCTTTGCTTTTTCCTTAAACACTTTACTATAACTGTGGTGATGACTTCCTGTTCTACTCCTTTCTTTTTTTTTAACACCAAGTAAATGTTTATTACATAAAAGCATTTTTATCAAATATGCAAATTAGACCAGAGACTGACTGTGTATAATAAGCAACTGAATTTTTTTTTTTTTTTTGAGTTGGAGTCTCTCTTTATTGCTCAGGCTGGAGTGCAGTGGTATGCTCACAGCCACCACAACTTCGACCTGCTGGGTTCAGGTGATCCTTTCGCCTTAGCCTTCTAAGTAGCTGGAACTACAGGCGCATGTTACCATGCCCGGCTTATTTTTTTGATTTATTATAGAGATGAGGTCTTAACAAGTTGCCCAGGCTGATCTCAAACCCCTGATCTCAGGCAACCCTTTCACTTTGGCCTCCCAAACTGCTGGGATTACAGGCTTGAGTCATCATGCCTGGCCTAATATTTATTATTTGCAATACAAATGTCAGTTGTACTTCTAATCTTAATTTGGAAGTTTTTATAAAAACAGAGTTTCTGAAACATTTCCCAGCTTTTCTTCTTGAAGAGAAACCAACTGGATTGCTTTTACATCTTTGATCTCTATAGTTCTGACTGTAAAATTTTGAGTCCTTCAGGATTTTCAGATCAATGAAAGATTGGGACATAGGTAGTGAGTATATGAATTTTTTAAGAACTTTTTTGAGGAGAGAAATTTCACTGGATACTAAGGTGGAAAGAATTTATCACCTTCTTAATTTATCACACCCCAATCTCAGCAAGTAGGTCATAAATAGAACTTTCCTGTTTAAAATCCCATTGTATGGGATTCTGTGATTTACTATGCATGCCATATCAACCCCCCTAAATTCTACTCCTTTCTTTAGGTGGGCCCAGTCTCCTGGGGTGAGAGTAAGAACAGATCACCTCCTATAGGATATTCTTAGAGTGCATTTCTTCTGCCTTTTCCCTGCCCCAGACAATGATGCTGAAAAGTAGACGAGGTGGAATGGATATGTAGCTATATGACTTATTACTCAACTAACTTGCTCAGTGGTCATAGGAAATTCTTTGGTTATAGGTCACAAACCCTCTCAAATGTGCAGGCTCATGGTAACACTTTGGTACATACTAGAATTGTAGAATTTTTTCTTCTTTTTTTTTTGAATGGGAGTCTCATTCTGTCGCCCAGGCTGGAGTGCAGTGGCACACCCATGGCTGCTCCAGTGTCAAACTGCTGGGCTCCAGGGATCCTTCTACTTTAGCCTTTCAAGTAGTTGGAACTACAGATGCGCACTACCACTCCTGGCTAATTTTTTATTTATTGTAGAGACGAGGTCTTACCAAGTTGCCCAGGCTGGTCTCGAACCTGCATGCTCAGGCAATCCACTTGCTTCTGCCTCCCAAAGTGCAGGGATTACAGCCTGAGCCACTGAGCCCGGTCTAGAATTATTTCTGTCAGTACTTCTTGATCTGCTTCACAAACCCTTCCCAAATTCTCACTGTCTTTTCGCCAAGGTACAGGAAACTAGACCGCTTGAAGTTGTACTTCCAATTAACATTTGTTTTAGTTTAAAATGGATTATTGACATTTATTAGCACCACTGGGAATCCCACTGCCTTAAACTCTGGCAGTAAAGCATGCATAATTAATTCCGTTTCTGTTTTGACCTTTTTTTTTTGGTCAAACGCCAACTAAATTTGGCTCATCTTACTTTTGGAAATGCTGCTTGGTGCAGTTTCCTCATCTTTATTTTGCCTGTCTCTCTGTAAGTTCTAAATGAACTTCCTGCCCACATTCCTCCAAAACTGCTGGTTTAAGCAAATCTCATCATACTATGTTCTGACACCTTCACTTCCTTCCTCCGAGGTCTATATTCTGCCCCTGAGCTGTACTGTCCATTGGGCACCTTCATATTTATCCTGTTACTTATTATTAAGGTAAATCCTACATCTGTTCAAGTTTAACCTGCTCATGTCTCCTTCATGAGTTCTTCTTTGATATGTAAGTCTTTATTCCATACACTTTCCCATCTCAATTCTACAAGCAGTGAGAGTCTTTAACTTACATTTAAATCCTTTAGCTTCTTGTGGTTATTTTGTCTATTTGGCCTGAAGATAGTGGCTTCAACATGACATGTATTTTTCCTCCACATAAGGAAATGATAGAAGTAGGGGACCTACAGCTGCCACAGTGGCTCCTTGTGGATCTTCATTCTGCTGTCTTCTAATTCATGATACAAAATGCTGTTGCAGCTACATTAAAAAAAAAAAAAAGCATTAACAGCCACGCTTTCTTAAAATTAAATTTTAGGCTGGGCGTGGTGGCTCAGCCCATAACTCCAGTACTTTGGGAGGCCGAGGCGAGAGGACTGCCCGAATCCAGGGGTTCGAGACCAGCCTGGGTAACTTGGTAAGAGCTTGTCTCTACAATAAATCACAAAAACTAGCCGGACATGGTGGTGTGCAGCTGTAGTTCCAGCTACTTGGAAGGCTGAGGCAGAAGGATTACCTGAGCCCAGCAGGTTGAGGCTGTGTTGGCTGTGAGCGTGCTATTGCACTCCAGCCTGCATGACAAGAGTGAGACTCCAATTAAAAAAAAAAATTAAATTCAATTTTAAAAACTTGTAGAGCAGTCTTAGGTTGAGAAGGACAGTGCAGAGATTTTCCCACATATCCTCTGCCCTAGCACATGCGTGACTTTCCCCAATAGCAACATTTCCCCACCAGAGCTGTACATTTGTTACAACTGATGGACCTATACTGAGACATCATTGCCAGCCAAGGTTCATAGCTTGTATTAGGGTTCAGTCTTGGTGTTGTATATTCTTTGGGTTTAGACAAATGTATGATCTATAGTCACCATTATAGTATCAAACAGAGTAGTTTCACGTCCCCAAAACTCTTCTGTTCTCTGCTTGTTCTTCTCTCCTTCCCAACCCCTGGCAACCACTGATTTTTTCATTGCTGCCATAGTTTTTCCTTTTCCAGAATGGTATGTAGCAGCCTTTTCAGATTGTTCTCTTTCACTTTAAATTTTGTATTCAGGGTTCCTCCATGTCTTTTTATGGCTTGATAGGTCATTTCTCGTTAGTACTGAATAATATTTCATTGTCTGTCTGTGCCACAGTTTATTTATCCATTCATATACTGAAGGACATCTTAGTTGCTTCCAAGTTTTAGCAATTATGAAAAAAAGCTACTATAAACACCTGTATATAAATTTTTGTGTGGATATCAGTTTTCACCTTCTTTAAATAAATGCCAAAGAATGTGATTGCTAGATCATATGGTAAGAATATATTTTGTTTTATAAGAAACTTCCCAAACTGCCATTGGTCTTCCAATGTAGCTGTGCCATCTTTCATTTCACCAGTCATGAATGGAGTTCTTATTGGTCCATATCCCTGAAAGCACTTGGTGTTGTCAGTGTTCCAAATTTTGGCCATTCTAAAAGGCATGTAGTGGTATCTCATTGTTGTTTTAATTTGCATTTCCCTGATGGCATATGGTGTGAAGCATCTTTTCATATGCTTATTTGCCATCTGTATATCTTCTTGGACTAGATGTCTATTAAGGTCTTTGGCCCATTTTTAAAATCAGGTTATTTGTGGAGTATTAAAAGTTCTTTGTATATTTTGGATGACAGTTCTTTTTCAGGTATTGTTTTTTGCAAATATTTTCTCCCAATAGGTGGCTTGTCTTTTTTCTTGACATTGTCTTTCATTGAACAGAAAGCTTTTAATTTTAATGAAGTCCATCTTATCAATTATTTCTTTCATTTTTTTTTTTTTTTTGAGTTGGAGTCTCACTGGTCACCCAGACTGGAGCCTGGGCAGCTCGACCTGCTGGGCTCCGGCGATCCTTCCGCCTCAGCCTTCCCAGTAGCCGGAATTACAGGCGCGCGCTACCACGCCCGGCTGATTTTTTTTTGATTTATTATAGAGATGAGGTCTCGCTGCCCAGGTGGGTCTCGAACCCGCGGGCTCAGGCAATCCACTCATCTCAGCCTCCCAAAGGCGCAGGATTACAGGCTGAGCCACCGAGCCCGGCTCTTTCATTTTAAAACTAAAATCACCGTACCCAAGGTCATCTAGGTTTTCTCTTATGTTATAGACAGCCTATTTTTAAAAGCTTTTCTGGAAGCACTGCCCAATGAGGTGGCACTATTTTCTTCAAGGGAAGCTGGGAAATGTAATTGTTAAGACATTCACATCACTACTTCCTCAAACCTAAGAATTCTGGTAGTAAGGCAGAAGGAAGGATGGTTTGTGGGGCACCTCTCAGTCTCTATCACACATACATATTCATGAAGCTTCCATTTCTATGTAGTTGCATAGCAAGTGTCTGCTTTGCTATCCTAAGCAGTGGTGAGGTAAATAAATTATTACGTTTGACCAATCTGGATGTACCTCTTAGGCTAGGAAGAGTATTTCCCTTTTACTTTGTCTTGTACTCTTTGTTAATTTTCTAGAAATATGTAGAAAAAGTAAAAAAAAAAACATAAAAAGAAATGCAAAACATATTTATGAACACAATATTTTGTTCTGTTGAATAAAAACAATTATTATAGGTTTATCTGGATTTTGATATCAGGCTACTGGGTTATAATGTTTAATTAGTGTCCAGTAAATACTTTTTGGCATGGCACACAATTCTGGGCCTATGTGACACATGGATTTTTTGATATCTGTCCTAAATTTCAAGCTTTGGGAGCAACGAATACAGTGGTTGGTTAATTTAAGTAAACTGGCTGTGTATTCTTAGAATTAAAACAAAGAATATATATGATAAATATTTGCTATTGTTTGTGATGCTGTTGTGGATGGTCATTAAGAGCATTTCTGCTTCAGCTGAAGGGTGTTTTCCTACTTCTGTCTAACACAAAATAAGCCTCCTTTTGTTTCCTCATCACAGGTCTAATTTTTCCTGCTGGATGAATTCAGCAAGCTGAGAATCTGAGAGGCTTTAACATTAGCAGAATCTACAAAGTGCCAGAGGGGCACAAGACTTGCACAAGGAACATTTGCTCTCTAGGGTTGGCGGTGTGGTTGCCACAGCTACCAAAGCTGCTGATTTCTCTACTTCATGTTCATGTGGGAAGAGAAGCTCTCAAGGTGACAGAGCCTTTATTACATAACCGACATTGCAATTTGTTTGCTTTGATATTCACATTTTGATCTACCACATACCTAGTTCTCGATAGGACCATTCTTTAGGAATACTCAGCTAGGTGGGAGATGGGTAGACAAAGTTTTATGTAATGAAGACTGCAGATCATAGAATGAATGAGTCTTTAATTATGATTGCCTCCTGGACTTTGTTACCCATTTGTATCTTGACTTGAACTGATGCCATGGGGCTGCATTGCTGCCTCTGCCACAAAGAAAATATGAGAACCATTGATACACACACACACACACACACACACACACACACACACACACACACACACACACACTCTATGGGCCAATTTTAAAATAGCAATTAAGATGAAATCACATTAGTCTGACACTTTGGTGAACTTAAATATCTGTTATAATTAACTGATAAATCATTCTGAAGCCTTAAGGTTCTATACTTTGTTTAACAATCTTTAAGCACTATCTATAAAGTATTCATTGCAGATGAGTAGGCTTCGCTTAAGACCAAATCATGTACACAATGTAATTGACACATGACCTTCTCTAGGGGAAGTTGCATAGTGAGAGAGATATAAGAATGTGTTAACAGTGGGTTTATAGTTTATACATTTTCATTTTTCATAAGTGTATGTGTTATCAATGATAAAGAAATCTCTCAATGTTTCCACATACTTGCCCCCAGTCAGTTTGGTAGAGAATGTGAGTTCTGTATCTTCTCTTTGAAAAAATGTTATTTGCAACAGCAGAATACTGATTTTTTTTTAGGTTAAGAAGGAGAAGCTGGAAGCATCAGTAATAATATTTAATGCTTTTATTTGTTGTTAAAAGAAAACTTGACCACTGCAGTTTTTTAATAGCTTTAAATTTGGAGAGGTAGCATTGTATAATTCTCCTTTGTTTAAATTTCTAGCAATCATTAATTTGTCTGTCAAGAATTCTGACGTACATATTGTAAAATATAATTTACATACACTGGATGTAGGGTTTATACTTAGCAACTTTTTCCTTTTTCTTATCCCAAAGACATCCAGTTTTCTTTGGGTAATCCTGTGAAGACAGAGAGGCTAAATTTAATCCCAGGTTCAAAGGTGGATCATGTGACTCAGACAAAGTCAACCAAAGTTTTTGGCTCCTCTGGTCACAATAATTGATTTAACAATTGAGCTTGGAAACTTTGGTAATCTAATCAGTATAAATATTAAGACTTACTTTGGAATGCTAGAGCAAAGGTGCTTTCTACTCATTTGGATAGTGTAGATTTGTATTTCCTAGTCTAACTGACTTCAGACTTATCTGTGACTTGCTTTGGCCAATGACATCCACAAGGAAGTGATGTATGCCATATCTGAGGAGAAGCTTTAAAAACTATCATGTGTTTCCTCCATGTTCTCTTTCCTTTTAAGCTATAACACTGGCGGTGACTTAGATTGGAGTTGCTCCATTAGCCTGGGTCCTGGAAAACTACTGTGTGAAACAGTCACAGTTATCAACAGAGAATACAACACAGCAACAAACTTGGAAACACACACATACATCAACTCCAAAGCCAAAAGAAAACAGCAAAGAAAAAACTTTATAAGAACCTCATGACAGGGATAAACAATCACATTTCAATAATCAGCCTGAATGTGAATGGACTAAATGCCCCACTGAAATGACACAGAATGGGAAACTAAATAAGAAACCATAACCCAATTATTTGCTGCATTTAGAAAACTCATCTCACTACAAGGAATGCACAGACTCAAAGTTAAAGGATGGAAAACGATTTTCCAGGCAAATGGATCACAAAATAAAGCAGGAGTCATGATCTTAATATCAGATGAAACAGCCATGGTTGCCCTACAGTGAAAATATACAGTGGACTGGAAATTTTTTTTTGTTGATATAAGTCACTGAGAGGTGGTAACTGTTTTTCTGCAGCATAACTTAGCTTAAATGGTAAGGTGTGGATGTGATGCTGTGAATTGCTGCAGCTATTTGTGCTGCATGAAGTCAGCCAAAATGACAAAGTTGATATAAGAACAAAGCAGAGTCAGAAAAATTACAAAGAGAAAACTCTGATTATGTCACAAACCCTTGGGTCATGGCTGTAGTCATTCCTACAGCTGAAATTTTGTTTAAGTGAATCCATATATTTGCTCTCTTATTTAAACCAATTTAGTTGGATTTTCTGTTACTTGCAACCAAAGCAAACTAACTGCCCTACAAGCCATATTGTGAGTTCCACTTCAGTTTTTGCACAACATACATCTGAAATAACCTTAAACCAGCCCAACCAATTTAAATTAGAAGGTCCTGAAAATTACTACCTAGATCAATGTTGACAAAGGAAAGAAGTCATTCAATAGGCAAATTACTGTAAAAGTAGGTAGATGCCAAGTAAGAACCATGTAAGAGTACTAGCAATAAGATTCAAATTATTTCTTTAAGGATAAGTGAAGAGTTTACACTTTTCAAAATAACGCCTGTTTAAAAATGTATGAACAAAGATCTCTAAGAAGGGTTGGAGAGAAGGCACAAAGAGTCGTGGAGTGATGTTCTGAAAGACCCTTGACCAAATTCCCACATAGGATCCTAAGCAGTTCCCTCCACTACGCAACCCTGCCACCACTGCCTCCGGGCAGAAGATGGCTGTGACTACCATGTACGACAGAGAGCTTGGCAGATCTGCCCGGGACATCTACACGAAGGGTTACAGATTTGGCTTAATAAAACTTGATTTGAAAAGAAAATCTGATAATGGATTGGCATTTACAAGCTCAGGCTCAGCCAATGCTGAGATCACTAAAGTGACAGGCAGTCTGGAAACCAAGTATGGGTAGACTGAACACAGCCTGTCTTTGTTTGTTTGTTTTGTTTTGTTTTGTTTTTGAGCTGGAGTCTCACTCTGTTGCCCAGGCTGGAGTGCAGTGGCATGCTGAGGGCCACTCCAGCGTTGACTTGGGCTCTGGTGATCCTTCCACCTCTGCCTTCCAAGTAGCTGGAACTACATTTTGATTTATTTTAAAGACGAGGTCTTGCCAAGTCACTTGGGCTGTTCTCAAACCTGTAGGGTCAGGCAATCCACTCGCCTGGGTCTCCCAAAGTGCATAGGTTACAGGCTGAGCCACCAAGCCTGGCAAGCCTGTCGTTGCAACACACCACACACCGACATGATCATAGAAGGTAGCTTGCATGTGGACTGAAGCTGACCTTCGATTTGTCCTTCTCATCTGACACCAGGAAGAAGAAGAAAAATGAAAAAACAGAACAAAATACAACCTAAAATCAAGACAGAGTACAAGAGGGAGCATATCAACTTGGGCTGTGACAAGGATTTTGACATTGCTGGACCTTCAAGGCCTTCAGTCCAGGGCACTGTGGTGCTGGGTTATAAGGACTGGTTGGCAGGCTACCAGATGAGTTTTGAGACTGCAAAGTCCTGAGTGACCCAGAGCAACGTTGCAGTTGGCTATAAAACTGATGAATTCCAGCTTCACACTAATGTGAATGATGGGACGGAGTTCGGTGGCTCCATTTACCAGAAGGTGAAGAAACTGGAGGCCACTGTCGATCTCGCCTGGACAGTAGGAAGCAGTAACATTCGCTTTGGAATAGCAGTCAAGTATCAGATTGACCCTGATGCCTGCTAATAGATTTAGGAAACACTCAGACTTTAAAGTCAGGTATCAAACTGACCCGGTTAGTAATCCTGGATGGCAAGAACATCAATGCCAGTGGCCACAAGCTTGGTCTAGGACTGGAATTTCAAACATAAATGAATACTGTACAGTTGTTTAATTTTAAACTATTTTACAGCATAGCTACAAATAATGTCCTAGGTCTGGGATGCAAGTATTGCTAAATCTTATGTTAGAACTCCAAGTTGAAGATGATTCACCTTTAAGGTGTCACCCTTCTAGAGGTACAGAAGGAAGCTGATTCCAAAATAGGTCCTTTCAGCTGTAGACTTGGGGTGGGGGAGGGTGGAACTTCATGGTTCCTCTAGAGATGTCAGGTTTCCTTTTAATCTGGAAATGGCTGTAAGTGGAAACTGATCATGTGTCAGCACTTTGCAAATTCATACTGAGTACATGAATGAAATTGTGACGTTCTGAGAATCGAACCTTGGTTTCCTAACCCTCATCAATGAAAGACTTGTTGCTTGGTGGTGCAACCTCATCTGAGAGGAATTTTAGATAGATCTTTATGACCTGTTCCCACTCTGGCCCGTCGTCACTTCTTTTACACCGAAAGGTCTGCAGGGTGTGGTAGCTATTTCTTTTGTGTTGTTTTGGGGTGGAGAGGGTGGATATGATGAAGCCAAATAATTCAGGACTTAATTCCTTCTTGTGTTGTGTTTTTTTTTGCACTTGCACCAGTGTATGAAATAGCTTCCAGGAACTCCAGCTATAAGCTTGGAAGAGTCTCTTGTGTTTGTAATCACATAGTGACAACATTCGATTTCAACTGGACTTCTGTTGTATTCTCACCATTCACATTATTTTTTAACTGTTTAATGGGTGCATTTTAGAGTCTTCCAACTTGTGTAGAATTAGATCCTCCCCTTCAAATGTGTAATTAACGTCACTTGAAAATATAACTTCAGGGGAGGGAGGTGGGATTGGCAGTTGAGGGAAAATGCTAGGGGAGGAAGGGGCATATCTCATTAACAAGGATACCTGCATAATCAATGTTTGTATACCTAACCCTGAATTGTACCCCACATTTTTATAATAAAAAAAAAGATAATATAACTTGAGGCCGGACACCGTGGCTCAGCCTGTAATCCCAGCATTTTGAGAGGCTGAGGTGAGAGGATTGCCTGAGCCTGGGGGTTCGAGATCAGCCTGGGCAACTTGG
>NW_007071616.1:24379-27595 GCF_000164805.1 Carlito syrichta
TATGTTGCATTATTACTTCTACTTTACAGATTAGGTAGCAAAAAACTAAGTGTATGTGATGAATTGTGAGCTATCCAGGAAGTGACATACTTTAGATTTGAACCTATTTGTGTCACCAATATGCTACCATATTCTACAGACTCTTAGTGTGCTATAAAAGTCAACAAGGTACTTTCTAGTTAGATGACAAACTTTCTCCTACTTCTTCTTTATTTAGCCAACTAATATCCAGACAGACAAAAACAACAAGCAATATTTTTTCTACTATTTAACTACTCATATAATTCCCTTTACCTAGACTTCTACACTACAATAGCTAAAATTTTAATAATTTGTGCATCTTAAGTGACACTGTCACCTTTCTATTAAACCCTTCTCTAATAGCCCCAAAGACATATGGCATCTTTTTCCTCTGAAATCCTAGGTACTTAATTATTTAAATTGCCAAATAACTGATCAGGTCATTAAAACTACTCATTATAGATTTCCTGAGCATATGCTCTGTGCCAGGCATTGATAGGTCCTGAAAAATTAAAAGAAATATACATGATCATTTGCTTTGTAAATCTATTAGTTACTTCATGTTAGGGTATGCATCACAGCTGCTTGACATTACAGTTATCACTTTCAGAACTTCATGGGCCCTTCCAGGATGCAAGGAATATGTGAGATAGATACTGTTTTATTTATCTGTGCATCCATTTGAACATCTAAAATACTGCCTGGCACACAGTGTGGATTTTTTAAAAATTTGCTTAAGATCAAAGGATGATTAAATGATACATGTTTCACACGTTTTGAATGCTATCTTTTAACTATTTCATAAACCCCTAGACTGAGTTGGGTGCACCTTCCCTATACTCTTCCTAGTCCACCCATAATGTTCCATGTTTGTCTCTACTAGAGTTAAACAACAAGGTTAAACATAAAAAAGTAAAAATATGGATAGTGTTAAACACAGATAGGGAAATTAAGGTCCAGGAGGATAACAAGGTTAGAGGTCACACTGCTTTTAGCTAACAAAAGTAAAAACTGAAGATAAGATAGAAAAGAATGTATTCTATCCATTATATCATGTTGCCTCTTGTAATTCAATGGATAGTGCAGTACTTCAATAAACACAAAGAAAGTTTATCATTTTACCTAAATCCTAGTCATAGAGGATTTCAATGTGCATTTTAATGTTATTTATAACAAATGAAGATACTTAATTTGCTTGATAATTTCATCATAAAACAAAACTCATTATAAATTAGTTACATTTGGAAATAAAACCCTTTCACCAAAACATGTCCTATATCATTCAAATTCTACATACCCTGTGTCATTTTTGTGCGTGTGTGTATATATATATATATATTTTTTTTTTTTTTTTTTGTGAGTTGGAGTCTCACTCTGTCGCCCAGACTGTTTGAGTTGGAGTCTCACTCTGCCACCCAGACTGGAGTGCAGTGGCCGCTCCCGGCCACTGCAGCCTCGACCTGCTGGGCTCCGGCGATCCTTCCGCATCAGCCTTCCAAGTAGCTGGAACTACAGGCACTCTACCATGCCCGGCTAATTTTTTTTTGATTTATTGTAGAGATGAGGTCTCACCAAGTTGCCAGGGTGGGTCTCGAACCCGTGGGCTCAGGCAATCCACTCATCTCGGCCTCCCAAAGTGCTGGGATTACAGGCTGAGCCACTGGGCCTGGCTGTGAATGAACTTTTGAAAGCTGTAAATTTTGGAAGTAGAGAGCTGAAACCCATAACTAAAGAGTAATATTCTTAGTTAGGAATAAAGTGAGAATAAAACAGCAACAAATTAGTTTAAAATATAGTGCCCGTGAAATAGTCTTTGTGTGTGTGTGTATTGAAGCTTATATTTCATTTTTGAATTTCATCTTACTTCTTATTTGTTAAAAAATTTTTATTTATTTATTTATTTTTTTGAGTTGGAGTCTTACTCTGTCGCCCAGACTGGAGTGCAGTGGCCGCTCCCAGTCACTCCAGTGATCCTTCCGCCTCAGCCTTCCGAGTAGCTGGAATTGCAGGCATGCGCTACCATGCCTGGCTGATTTTTTGATTTATTGTAGAGATGAGGTCTCGCTGCCCAGGCGGGTCTCAAACCTGCGGGCTCAGGCAATCCACTCACCTCAGCCTCCCAAAGGCGCGGGATTACAGGCTGAGCCACCGAGCCCGGCTTTGTTAAAAAATTTTAAAATAGGAAATACTTTGGCATGATTACATATACAACACAAAATGGTATGCAGTAAAACGTTTTGCTCCCACCTTTACCCTTACCAGCCCATTTTCCTCCACATTAACAGGTAACCATATTATTAGTTATGAATATCCTTCCAGAATTTCTTTATGTACAATCAAGTAAATACGAATATATATTGCTGTTTTCTCTCTTTCTTACACAAAATGTAGTATATTATAGGCGGTCCTGTATTTTGCTATTTTCACTTAATAATATATCTTGGAAATCTTTCTTTACCAGTACTTTGAGAGCATTGTCATTGTTTCTCACAATATCATAGAATTTCACAGTATGGGTATATAGTAATTTATTTATTTAGTTCTTAAATGACGGATAGTTGGAGTTGTTTCTAATTTGTTACTACTATATACAGTGCTTTTGGTAAATATCCATTCCATAGGTATATTTCTTTTTTTTGGAGTCAGAGTCTCACTCTGACTTACAGGCTGGAGTGCAGTGGTATGCTCATGGCCAACGCAGCCTTGACCTTCTGGGCTCAGGTGATCCTTCCAAGTAGCTGGAACCACAGGCACATGCCACCATGCCCGACTAACTTTTTGATTTATTGTAAAGATGAGGTCTCACCAAGTTGCCCAGACTGGTCTCAAACCCCTGGGCTCAGACAATCCTCTTACCTCTGTCTCCCAAAGTTCTGGGTTTACAAGCATGAGTCGCCGTGCCTGGTTTCATACATGTATATTTCTTTATTTTTATTTTTACTTATTTTTGTTTTAAAGATGTGGGGTACAGTTCAGGATTAGGCATACAAGTAGTCATCATAGAGGTAAAGTTTGGGCCTCCCTTTGGTCCTCATTTTGCCTGGTTTGAGATCAGATACATTTATTGATGTTGTGTTTCCCCCTCCCTCACCCCAGCGGTATCCTGCTACTGTCAATCCCTTTCTTACAGTATTATGGTAAATGTTCAGGGTCTGCTTATGAGTGAGAACATGTGGTACTCTGTTTTTTGTTTCT
>NW_007071616.1:27615-28385 GCF_000164805.1 Carlito syrichta
GTGGCTCAGCCTGTAATCCCAGCATTTTGAGAGGCTGAGGTGAGAGGATTGCCTGAGCCTGGGGGTTCGAGATCAGCCTGGGCAACTTGGTGAGACTGCTCTCTACTATAAATCACAAAAACTAGCCGGGTGTGGTGGCATGTGTCTGTAGTTCCAGCTACTAGGAAGGCTGAGGCAGAAGGGTCACCTAAGCAGGTCGAGGCTGCATTGCACTCCAGCCTGGGCAACCAGAGTGAGACTCCAACTCAAACACACACACACACACACACACACACACACACACACACACACACACACACACACACTCTTGAATAAGATATTGAAAAAATGAAATAAAATGTTATCTTAACATTAGCTGACCAATCACTGGAGTTTTTTCTCCATTAGAAAAAAACTGAAATAAAAAAAAAAGTCACAATAAACATATGCACCCTTTTTCCTAAACAATAAATGTTGCATATAACAACAAATGGAGCATGTAACACTCACAAAGTTGTTGTGGGAGTTTCCCTTGGGAGGGTGAGTCACTTGTACTCTGAGATGCTATACTCAAGAGCAGAGAGGGCCTTCCCTTTTTCCCTTTGAACCACCTGAAATGACTGAGTGGAGTTAAAATAGGGCCTCAACATGTTTAGTTTTTCTGTCACAGGAGAGATTCTAACTAAGGTCAGAACGCATTCACTGTCTGAAACAGTCATCAGTTTGTAGGAAAAAACTGTGTGTCTTCTGTCAATTTGTTTCTTTCTTTTTTTTTTTTTTTTTTTTTTTTG
>NW_007071616.1:28405-34818 GCF_000164805.1 Carlito syrichta
AGTGAGAACATGTGGTACTCTGTTTTTTGTTTCTGTGATAGATCACTGAGTATGATAGACTCTAAATCCATCCAAGTTGCTGCAAAGTTCATATGTTTGTCCTTTATGGCTGTGTAATATTTCATTGTGTATATGTACCACATTATTTTTAATCCGGTCCAGTTTTGATGGGCAGCACAGTTGGTTCCATGTTTTTTGCTGTTGTGAATAGTGCTGCAATAAACATGCATGTGCAGGTATCTTTTTTGTAGAATGATTTGAGTTCATCCTCGTATATTCCCAGTAGTGGGATTGCTGGGTCATATGGCAGGTCAATGTCTAGTTCTTTTGGAAATCGCCATACTGTTTTCCAAAGGGGTTGCACTAGTTTGCCTTCCCACCAGCATTGTAGAAGAGTTCCTTTTTCTCCACATCCTCAGCAACATCTGTTGTTGGTTTTATTAATGATGGCCATTTTTACTGAGGTTAGGTGTTATCTCCATGTGGTTTGCATTTCTCTGATGATTAGTGAAGCTGTGCACTTTTTCAGTGTGTCTGTTGGCTTCCCCTTATCTCTTTTTTTGAGAAGTGTCTATTCATATCTTTTGCCCAATTTTCAATAGGGCTGTTTGTTTTTTTTCCTTTTGGCATGTTTTAGTTCCTTGTAGATTCATACATGTATATTTCTTAACTTCAGAGAAACAAAATAAAGTCAAGTTTTAAAAAGAGAATCACCCTTGGTTGGGCTCGGTGACTTAACCTGTAATCCCCTTGCTTTGGGAGGCTGAGGCGAGTGGATTGCCTGAGCCCATGGGTTTGATACCAACCTGGGCAACTTGGTGAGACCTCATCTCTACAATAAAAAAAAAAAATTAGTCAGGCATGGTAGTGTGTGCCTGTAGTTCCAGCTACTTGGAAGGTTAAGGCGGAAGGATGATTGGCGTCCAGCAGGTCGATGCTGGGGTAGCTGTGAGTGTGCCACTGCACTCCAGTCTGGGCGACAGAGTGAGACTCCAACTCAAAAAAAAAAAAAAGAAAAAAAAAGAAAAGAGAATCACCCTCAATTTTGGCAAGCTCCTAAATCAGAGGGCTCACTTTGCTATTTTAATGACCTAAAGTTACGAATTTATTCCTTTACTATCCATGTCATTTAGCCAAGAAACGTGGTTTTCATTTATAAATATATGCAACCTAACAAGGTATTTGAAAAATAGGGAATCTATCATATATATATCCATAGAGCTACCTAGGATCTCAGCAGAAATGTTGTTTTCCAACAAGAATGATGAAAGTAAGGGCCGTACCATTAGAGCCATGTAAATTAAAACCCAAAACCCTGGAAAACTTTTAGCTTTTTAAAAATCTTGACCTCTATTTCAAATCAACTACTAAATTATGAGGCTTTGTCTTCTGAATTGATTCTCACATGCATTCTTTCTTTTATATTCCTTTTCCCACCAGCTACATTTTCCAAAATGGTTGCTTTGTCATTAATGCCCCTTTTATTCTGCAGAGGAGCGAAAATTTTATTTTTCCTCTATTTGTCTTCGGTTAATTGGTTGGGATCCCAAGAATTAGACTGAGAAAAGACAGATCAACCTGAGAAGAACAAACAAATTCATTAACGTTTGCATAAACACAGAAGTACTCAGAGATGAGTAGTTCAAAGAGGCGGTTAGAATATGAGCTTATATGGCATCTTAACAAAAGAACAGTGCATTTGTAGGGAAGTGACAAAAATAATAAAAAGGCCTTGGAGCTTCTAGAGTGGCAAATTATGAGAAAGCAAATATGTAGAGAAACTAATGGCAGATAAGGGCTATTTAGTGATGTTTGTTGTATAGATTTTGATGAGGGCTGATGACTGTCTATACGTTTTTGATGGGTTAGCTTCTGACCTTCCAGGTAGAGAGGGGAAAGGAATCATTACAAATTTATGTCCTGCTTTTAGGCAGATAGGTGAAGGGCATAGAGCTTTTCTTATATCTGCTTCTTCTCAACTGCCTTCCACTCAAAATAATTCTTATGGCAAATAAGTGGCATAATTTGAGATGGCATATTCTGCTACCGTTTAATTCCACTTTATTTATTCCATCCTATGTACGTTCTGTTCCTGATATGTCACTTTAAAATATCCCTTTTGTTATATGACTCATATTAATTCTTCTTTGTTGCTATTGCTGCTGTTGTTTTCTCAAGGAATTCTTTAGGTAATTAATGGCTTAGTTTGTGATGTTTCATTTTCTCCCCAAGCACTTAATGGGAAATTTAAAGTACAGGCAGAATTTTGTTTTTCTTAAGAAGAGAAAAAAAAAAAAGCCTTTAACTCACAAACTGCCTAATTATGAGTTACCATTTTAATTAATATATTTTTATAGGTAAGTATCTTTACAAAAGGCCAATATTTCCAACTCCACCCACAATCTGACCCCTGAATATTCCTCTCACTGACAATACAGGAAAAGTTCCAGAAGCCTTTTTTCTTGATTTCACTGGCAGGTATCATTACCAATTCTCAGTGACACCACCATCCAGGACATTGTCTCTCTACTAGTCACGCACTTCCCTGGGTCCATTTTTTTTTTTTTTTTTTTTTGAATCTGTTATTTATGCCTTCATCTATTGCTTTGAAAAGTGTGAGGAGGGGGTGGGATGGGGTGGTAGTGAGTACACGTTATTTTCTCGGTAATGTCAATATTTCATTGATCCATTGCCATCTTTTTTTCTTTTTTACTGCCTGTTTCTTTTTCCTCACCAGTGCACAAACACCTGTCCTCTCTAAGTCTCTGTGCAAGAAGGATCTTCTTCAGCTGTCTTTATCCGTCTCCCAGATTTCTGAAAGCAAAGGTCTGCAAAATGTAAAAGACCAACTACTACACTGGCCACGGTTAATTGGCTAATTAGTTTATTTAATTATAGTCAGAGGTAAGTCAACATTATTACAGTCCTTATTTTAAAATATGTGGCTGTGTCACATATTTTGGTTTAAGACGATTCTAAATAACTCTTTACTCATTTGCTATTTTTAAAATAGAAATGAAGAGGTATAATTTTTGTATTTGTGCAACTTTCTGCACATATTTGTATCACAGTCATAAGGTATTGTCACACAAATATAGAGAGACTGCATATTTTTATGATACTGCAAAGGATAGCTTTATTGGTGACAAATTAAAACTCATTTTCCTATGCAAGGGATAAAAAACCAAAAACATAATTTTTTCCCCCAGTAGTTATGGTTACCTTATGATGATTAAGCCTCCAAAATATTTTTATGATTTAGGCAGTAGGATTTTGAAGAAAAGAACAAAGGACAGAAAAACAGAAAATATCCAGCAACAAAGAGAGGAAATTATGTTCGACCAGATTGCAATACTCAAATTGTGGTTAAACTGATGGCCTGCCTGACATTCTAGGCTGATTACTCCCTCCCCAGGGGGATATTATAAACAAGGATTTACTATCAAAATATTTTTTATTTGTCTGAAAACTAATTTGCCAAGCCTGGAGATCAGAGGTATGGAGCAGATGGGAAAAGCAACCTGTTCCTCTGCCTTTAAGGAATCAGCCGCTGCAAGTGGAATGGAAATGTCACTTGAGCCCTGAAGCTCCGTAAATATCAGGAAAGAAGACAGTACCAATCTCCCAGCCCACAGCTCACAAAGCCACTCTCTTCCAGCAGGTATTAAACATTAATGGCCATTTCTATAATAAGGGGCGAGAACGGCTCTCTGCTGTTCAAGCTGCCCAATCATTTGAATTGTGTTAGATTTTCCACAGCAGCACGTTCCACACATTTTTTTCCCCTTTTTACTTTTATCACTGTGAGAATCTTCAGCCTGAAGGTAATGAAGTGCTTCCTTTATCACTCTGTATCATTTGAAATATTTATCTGATTATTTGAATAAAAGATTACTGCAACAATAGTTACCCTATCCTGCACGTACCCAGACTTCAAAAGGAAAAAGGAAGCTTAATGAATAAAATAATACCACGACATTTGACAATAAAATTACAAGTAACACAAATTGCTATGATAAGTTGCAGCTTGTTTACAGAATGTAAACTCACACACAGTGCTAAGTATGGAACCAAAATCTAGGTACAAATGGTCTTTGTAGTAATAAGTTAGACATCAGTATGATTAAAAGACTTTTTCACACACTGGAGTATTTCTGAATACATTCTTGCCACTTTGTTGATTCGAAGTGGAGTCACTAAAGATAATGTGGATTCTATTAGGCAATTTTCTCAGAATCCAGGTTACTCCTCTCTTGTGTCTCTGGTTTTATTACCTGGTGAGTACAATGCGCATAAATACCTAGATACAGTTGGCTTTCACCTTCCACCTGCCTGACTGTGAGGAGTTTAATTTTTTGCAGAACTTTACCTGAGCACTTCTTGGTGTTAACACAGGTAGGGACACAAGTCGGAAAGCAAGCTTTGCCCTCACTAGTTGCCATTGATTGCCACTCTTCAGACTTTGCTCCACTGAGGCCCAAGAGAACCCTGGGCTCTGAGCCTGGCATTTTGCTTCAGTTGCCAAAGCTGTTGTCTTGATGTCTTTGGAATTGCACTTAGCATGCAGCTTCAGGATTCCAGAGAGTTGAGAAGGAGAACAAATCTCTGAATTCCTCTCGCTGGGGAGTAAGGGGGAAATAACATCCCAAGGTTGACTGAATTTGGAGTCATTTCAGGGTTTAGAGAGACGCCAGGTCTCTCAACACATGCAGCCTCTGCCTCCCACAGTGCACAGGTACCCTGGGATGGCTGCAACAGAAACCTCTGTTCAAGCTATTCAGAAAGTGTTTATTACCCTCCTTGACTTAGGTTGTTGAACACAGTTCATATTGCAAATTCATCCTTCTATCTGGAGAATTCTCTTTCAGAGATCCCCATTGTTCCTCCTTCAATCTCTCTCTCTCTCTTTTTTTTTTTTTTTGAGTTGGAGTCTCACTCTGTCACCCAGACTGGAGTGCAATGGCCGCTCCCGGCCACCGCAGCCTCGACCTGCTGGGGTCTGACAATCCTTCTGCCTCAGCCTTCCGAGTAACTGGAACTACAGGCGCGCACTACCACGCCTGGCTCATTTTGATTTATTGTAGAGATGAGGTCTCGCCAAGTTGCCCAGGCGGGTCTCGAACCCGCGGGCTCAGACAATCCACTCACCTCAGCCTCCCAAAGGCGCGGGATTACAGGCTGAGCCACCGAGCCCGGCTTCAATCTCTTTTTTATCAGAGTCTCTCGGGACTACTATGCAGATCTCAAAACCAATTGTGTACAGCATTGTCTTTATTTCAGAAGGTGTCCTAACACCTATTGTGATCCTGTGACTGTTGATCAACACAGGCGAGAATAGGAACATTGCCTCACTCTGTTGGCCAGGAGAGTTCTCAAGACCAGCTCTATAATCATTGCTTCTTAGATGACCACATACATAGAAAAAGAAACAAGAATTTTTGTCCTCCAAATATTATAAAAATATTTAAATTTATGAATTAATTTTTTTTTTGAGTTGGAGGCTCAATCTGTTGCCCAGGATGGAATGTAGTCTTCACAGCCACCACACCACAGCCTTGACCTTCTGGGTTCGGGCAATCCTTCCACCTCAGCCTTCCAGTTAGCTGAAACTACAGGTACATGCCACCATGCCCGGCTAATTTTTTGATTTATTGTAGAGAGGAGGTCTTGCCAAGTTTCCTGGGCTGCTCTCGAACCTGTAGGCTCAGGCAATCCTTTCACCTAGAACTCCCAAAGTGCTGGGATTATAATATAGACGTGAGCCACTGCGCCTGGCCTATAAATTAATTTTATTGTCAATTTGAAGTAAAGATACAGAAGGTATTTCTCTAAGCCTACTGTGCTTTCCAAAACTGCATCTCTATTTTCGTTGTTTTCCTATCGTGGTGGTGGTTGTACAAGGTTGTTATGTAACCAACATTGTATTGGGAATAGACTCAATCTACTTTCAAGTTATCTTTGCTTTCTTTTTTCCAAGATTATTGTTATCCATGTTACTCAGAAATGGAACAGAAAGTAAATAGAGAGAGTGGTACATAGCTGTCGCAGCAGGTACTTCATTTCTACTTCCTCTTCTTACTACTCCCTTAGATTCTAAGAAAGGGAGGGAGATGAGGGGGAAAAGGAGTAAGGACCGACAAGTCATCATTTGTTTCTGGTATATTTGATATTGGTAAATAAATTAGTCTCCTCCGAAGAGCAAGAGATGTCTAAGAGAATTTAGGTTGGTGAGAAGATGAACAGGTAGCAGAGTCATTTCCTGTAAGATTCTGGCATGGAAAATGGTTTGAAAGCTGGGTTCGGTGGCTCAGCCTGTAATCCCGCATTTTGAGAGGCTGAGGCGAGTGGATTGTCTGAGCCCACATGTTCGAGACCCACCTGGGCAACTTGGCGAGACCTCATCTCTACAATAA
>NW_007071616.1:34868-41458 GCF_000164805.1 Carlito syrichta
GAGTCTCACTCAGTTGCCCAGGCTGGAGTGCAGTGGCACACTCATGGCCACCCCAGCATCGACCTGCTGGATTCTGGCGATCCTTCTGCCTCAACCTTCCAAGTAGCCAGAACTACAGGCGCATGCGCTACCACGCCCAGCTAATTTTTGATTTATTGTAGAAATGGGGTCTTGTCAAGTTGCCCAGGCTGGTCTTGAACCCGTGGGCTCAGGTAATCCACTCACCTCGGCCTCTCAAAGTGCTGGGATTGCAGCTGAGCCACTGAGCCCAGCCAACATGATATCAAAAGTTATGACCAGCATTTCCAGTAGTCAGGCCCTCCTCCTGGGGTAAGGCTTTTAGACTCAATCTACTCATGGAGATATCCTACCTACTTTTTCATGCTGTTTGGCATCCTGATTTGAGATATAAGTCTTACTTAGTACTAAACATATTTTTACTGTGGACATAAACCTTCAATTTGAGCTCTAACAACATTTTTGGTGAATTCTTTGTTTTCCCTTTCCTTTTTTTTTTTGCTTATTCTAAATGGATTTTTCAGGAGGTGGGTTGGGAACTTATCCTCTCACTGTATATTATTTTAATTAGTAAGTGTGTATTTGCTCTGTATCATCTTCAGACACAATAATGCATACTTATTTTAATATTTTCATAGCAATCTTGAACCTGATATGAGATTATTCTGGAGCATTATAGGTAGTTAAGGCAGAGAGGTCTCTGGTGAATGACCATTATCCCCAAGCCAATTTTCCCCATATTCCGTTCCTTGTCCTTAACTCAGACAGTAAGATTTGAAATTTCAAATGTTCTTCTTGCTGCTTTGCTATTTAACTCTTACGCACACAATTATGTATAGAATTATGATGACATTTTCTCAAGTGAAATCTCATGCATAAACCAGTGGGAAGATAGGGGTCTTGATTAGCTAGTGCTCCTGTCTGGTATGCTGAAATCCACCCTAGATGAACATTTTTTTACTCTGCCCATTTTTGTGATGAGCCTTATCCCTCCCTTAAGAGTAAAATCAACACTATGTTTGCTTTTTAAATTCTTTATTACTTTTTGGTAAACCCAGATGTTATCCACAGTTTCATAACTAATATTTAATTGCCAGATCTATCCACTAGGAGTCCCATTTAGGAATTCATCAGAAAATCTAGGGTACACAGAGTCCTGGTTTCTTACTATTATCCTTCCGTTTATCACTTTCATTAAGCAATTACTGTATACTGAAAATTTAAATTGTATGTATTTATAGGGTACAAAGTGATGGTGTGATTTATGAATACAATGTAGAATAATTAAATCAAGTCAATTAACATATCCATTACCCTGCATATTTATCATTTTTGTGGTGAGAACATTTGAAATTTATTCTGTTAGTGATTTTGAAATATACGATACTCTATCATCAACTATATTCATCAAACTGTGCAATAGATTTCAAGCAAAACAAAAACTTATTTCCCTCGTTTGAGACTTTGTATCCTTTGCCCATCATTTCTCCATTCCTCCCACCCCCAATTTCCCAACCTTTGGTAGCCACCATTCTACTCTTTGCTTTTTTGAGTTCAATTGTTGAAGATTCCACACGTAGGTGGAACCATGCAGGAGACATGTCTTTCTGTGTCTGTCTTATTTCACTGAACATAATGTTTGCCAATTTCATTCATATTATTGCAAATGACAGAATTTCCTTCATTTAAAGGCTGAATAGGCGGATGCAGTGACTCATGCCTGCAATCCCAGCACTTTGGGAGGTGGAGGCAAGAGGACTGCCTGAGTCCAGGGGTTTGACACCAGTCTGGGCAACAATAGATCAAGAATAAATAAACAATAAATTAAAAAAAAATTAGCTGAGCATGGTGGCACCCACCTGTAGCTCCAACTACTTGAAAGGCTGAGGCAGAAGGATTGTCTGAGCCCAGCAAGTCAAGGCTGCAGTCACTGTGAGCGTGCCACTGCACTCCAATCTGGGCAACAGAGTGAGAGTTCTTTTTTTTTTTTTTTGATCAAACAACAGAACATTTAATTCTCACTGGGAAGTTCACGATCAAGGTGGTAGCAGATTCGGTTCCTGGTGAAGGCCTGCTTCCTGGGTTGCAGACAGTCATCTTTGGCATGTGGCCTCTTCTAGTGCTCTCTCTGAGAGAAAGAGAGAGAAGCATCTATGTCTCTTCCTCCTTTTTTTAAATCAATATTTTTAATTATGATGTTGTGGGGTACAGTTAAGGGTTAAGTATACAATTACGTTTCATTCAGGCACCCTGTTTATAAGAGGTGTTTCCCCATCCCCAGACAGATATTTACTACTGTTAATTCCATCTCCCTTCCCCCCATAGTTTCTCAGTACTGTCAGTCATTTTCTTATAGTATTACATTGGATGTTCAAGGTCCATTATATGAGTGAGAACATGTGATACTCGGATCTTTGTTTCTGTGAGAGGTCACTCAGTATTATAGACTCTAGTTCCATCCAGGTTGCTGCAAAATTCATGATTTTGTTCTTTTTTATGGCTGCGTTGTGTATATGTACCACATTTTAAAAATCCAGTCCTCTTTTGATGGGCAGCATGGTTGCTTCCAGGTTCTTGCTATTGTGAACGATGCTGCAATAAACATACGTGTGCAGGTATCTTTTTTATAGAGTGATTTAAGTTCTTCAGGATATATTCTCAGTAGGGGGATTGCGGGGTCATATGAGAGGTTGATATTTAGAGCTTTTAGGAATTGCCACACTGCTTTCCACAGAGGTTGCACTAATTTACACTCCCACCAACAGTGTAGAAGTGTTCCCTTTTCGCAACACCCTCTCCAGCAGCTGTTATTTTTTGAGTTGTTGATAATTGCCATTCTGACTGGAATTAGGTGGTATCTCAGTGTGGTTTTGATTTGCATCTCCCTGATGATTAGTGAGGTTGAACATTTCTTCATGTGTCTGTTGGCTACTCGGATGTCTTCCTTTGTGAAGTGTCTGTTCATATCTTTTGCCCATTTTATAATGGAGTTGTTTTTTTTTTTTTCTTTTTGGCACATTTGAGTTCCTTGTAGATCCAGGATGTTAAGCCTTTGTCAGACCTGGTGTTGGAAAATACTTTTCCGCAGTCTGTAGGCTGTCTCCCTGCTCTCTTGATGGTTTCTTTGGCTTTGCAGAAGTTTGTCAGTTTAATGAGGTTCCACTTGTCTATCTTCTCTCTTATGACCTATGGGCTTCGGGTTTTGTTCAGGAATTGGATGCCAGTTCCGATTTTCATGAGGGTTTGTCCTTCATTTTCTAAGGTTCTTATGGTTTGAGGATTTACATTTAGGTCTCTGATCCATTTGGAATTAACCTTTGTGCATGAGGATAGATAGGGGTCCTGTTTCAATTTCTGCATGTGGTCAGCCAGTTTTCCCAGCACCATTTACTGAATAGGTTCTCCTCTCCCCAGTGGTAGGTGGTGGAGGCTTTATCGAAGATGAGTTGGTTGAGAAATTGAGATTTTGCTTCTGGAATCTCAAATCTATTCCATTGATCTATATGTCTGTTCCTATACCAATACCAAGCTGCTTTGATGATTGTAGCTTTATAGTAAAGTTTGAAATCAGGTAATGTGATACCACCTGCTTTGTTTTTTTTGCTGAGGATTTTTCTGGCTATTCTTGGACATTTGTGTTTCCATATGAATTCCTGTGTTGCTTTTTTTAGGTCTGAGAAGAATGTTGCTGGTAATTTGATGGGTATTGCATTGAATTTGTAGATTGCCTTAGGTAAGATGGATATCTTCACAATATTGATTCTTCCAATCCATGAGCATGGAATATTTTTCCACTTGTTTGTGTCATCTTTGATTTCTTTGAACAATGTTTTGTAATTTTCATTGTAAAGGTCTTTCACGTCTCTGGTTAGGAAGATGCCAAGGTACTTCATTTTTTTGTGTGGCTATTGTGAATGGAATTGTGTTTTTTCTTTGGGTTTCTGTTTGTTTATTATTGGTGTAGAGAAATGCGATTGTCTTTTGTACATTTATTTTGTATCCTGAGACTTTGCCAAAGTCATTTATCAGTGTAAGGAGGTTTTTGACAGATTCTCTTGGGTTTTCAAGGTACACAATCATATCATCTGCAAAGAGAGATAACTTGACTTCCTCTTTTCCTATTTGGATACCCCTGACTACCTTCTCTTCTCTGATTGCTAGAGCCAGGACTTCCAATACTATGTTGAACAGAAGGGGTGAGAGTGGGTTATCCTTGTCTTGTTCCAGTTTTCAGGGGAATGGTTCCAATTTTTGTCCATTTAGGAATATGCTGGCTGTGGGTGTATCCTAGATGGCTTTTACTATTTTGAGATATGTTCCCCGTATGACTAGATGTTCAAGTGTTTTTATAAAGAAGGGGTGCTAGATTTTATCAAAAGCTTTTTCTGCATCTAATGATATAATCATGTGGTTTTTGTTTTGACATCTGTTGATGTATTTAATTACATTTATGGTTTTATGAATGTTGAACCAGCCTTGCATCCCAGGAATGAAACCTACTTGGTCATGATGGATGATTTTTTAGATGTATTGTTGAATCCGGTTTGCTAGGATCTTGTCGGGAATTTTAGCATCTATGTTCATCAAAGATATTGGCCTGTAGTTCTCTTTCTTTGTGGGATCTTTACCTGGCTTGGGTATCAATGTGATGTTGGCTTCATAAAATGATTTGGGGAGAGTTCCATCTTTTTCAATTGCCTGGAATAACTTCAGTAGGATTAGTATCATCTCCTCCTTAAATATCTTGTAGAATTCTGTTGGAAAGCCATCTGGACCAGGGCTTTTTTTTGTAGGTAGTTTTCTTATTACGTAGTCGATTTCCTTGATTGTTATTGCTCTATTTAGGGTCTCAATTTCTTTTTTTTTTTTTTGAGTTGGAGTCTCACTGGGTCGCCCAGACTGGAGTGCAGTGGCCGCTCCCGGCCACCGCAGCCTCGACCTGCTGGGCTCCGGTGATCCTTCCACCTCAGCCTTCTGAGTAGCCGGAATTACAGGCATGTGCTCCCACGCCTGGCAGATTTTTTGATTTATTGTAGAGATGAAGTCTCGCTGCCCAGGCGGGTCTCAAACCCGTGGGCTCAGGCAATCCACTCACCTCAACCTCCCAAAGGCGCAGGATTACAGGCTGAGCCACCGAGCCCGGCATCTCAATTTCTTCTTGTTCCATCCTAGTTAGGTTGTGTGATGTCAGAAAGTCCTCCATTTCCTTAAGGTTTTCACATTTGTTTCTATACAAGTGTACGTAGTAGTCTCTAATGATCTTTTGTATTTCTTCAGGGTCAGATGTGACTTCATCTTTTGTGTTTCTGATTGTGCTTATTTGGCTTTTTTCTCGTTTTTTCTTGGTCAGTCTAGCTAGGGGAACATCGATCTTGTTTATCCTTTTGAAGAACCAGCTTTTTGTTTCATTGATTTTTTGTATTATCTTTTTGTCTTCTATGTCCTGTATTTGGGCTTTTATTTTGGTGATCTGGATTGTTCTGTTGAAATTAGGGTTTTTGTGGTCTTGCTTTTCCAGCTTCCTTAGGTGGCTTTTAGGCTGTTAATTTGTGTTACTTCCATTTTCTTCATGTGTGTTTGTAGGGATATAAATTCCCCTCTTACTACAGTTTTTCAAGGCGTCCCAGAGATTTTGTTAAGATGTTTCTTCATTTTCATTTGTTTCCAGGTAATTTTGATCTCTGTTTTGACTTCATCATTGACCCAGGGGTTGTTTAGCATCATGCTGTTTAGTGTCCATGTCTTTGTGGGTTTTGGGGGGACCTTGTTGGTGTCAATGTTTATTTTTATTCCACTGTGGTCCGAGAAGGTGCATGGTAGAATTTCAGTCCTTTTAAATTTGCTTATGCTTAATTTATGTCCAATTATGTGGTCGATCTTAGAATATGTTCCATGCAGTGATGAGTAGAATGTGTATTCTGTGGTCTTTGGATGGAGTGTTCTGTAGGTATCAATTAAGTCCATTTGGTCCAGAGTCTCATTGAGGTTCTGGATCTCCTTGCTGATTTTTTTGTCCTGATGATCTGTCTAGGGTTGTGAGTGGGGTATTAAAGTCCCTAGTTATGATGGTGTTAGAGTCAATGTCTTTCTTTAGTTTTCCTAGAAGTTGCTTTATGAAAGTTGGCGCACCTATGTTGGGTGCATATATGTTTAGGATAGATATTTCTTGTTGAGGAGTGAACCTTTTATCATTATGTAGTGGCCCTCTGTATCTTTTTAAATTTTTGATAGCTTAAATGGTATTTTGTCTGAAATTAGGATTGCGACTCCTCCTTTCTTTTGTGTTCCATTCACCTGAAAATTTGTTTCCCATCCTCTTACTTTGAGTCTGCGTATGTCCTTTCTAGTGAGATGGGTCTCTTGAAGGCAGTGTATTGTTGCCTGGTGATATTTTATCAAATTTGCCATTCTATGTCTTTTCAGTGGTGTGTTTAGTCCATTCACATTCAGGCTAATTATTGAAATGTGAGAGTTTGTCCCTATCATAGAGTTCTTATAGAGTTGTTGTTCTTCCACTTTTTTTTTTTTTTTTTGTCTTTCTTTTGGTTTTGGGGTTGGTTCATGTATATTTG
>NW_007071616.1:41478-42370 GCF_000164805.1 Carlito syrichta
TTAAGTGTTTCATGTAGAGATGGTTTGGTGGCAGCATAAGTTCTTAGAGATTGGATATCTGGGAAAGATTTTAATTCTCCCTCACTGATGAAGCTTAATCTGACAGGGTAGGTTATTCTTGGTTGAAATTGTTTATCTTTTAGGACTTTGAAGATAGGGCTCCAAGCTCTCCTAACCTGCAGGGTTTCCGTAGATAAATCTGCTGCTATTCTGATTGGTCTTCCATGGTAGGTGATCTGGCCTTTTTCTCTTGCTGCCTTTAGGATTTTTTCTTTTATGCCAATTTCTTTTAGGTGAATTATTATGTGTCTAGGAGTTGGTCTTCTCATTTGTTGTCTTGCAGGGGTTCTCTGAATCTCTTGTGTTTGAATTTTTGCATCACTGATTAGATAAGGGAAGTTTTCTTGAATGATCTTATGGAAAGTTTGTTCCAGTGTGGTCTCTGTCTCTCTTTCTGCCTCAGGAAGGCCAATTACTCTTAGGTTCGGTCTCTTGAAGTAATCACTCATCTTTGAAGGTTTTATTCTGTCTTTTTGAGCTTATTTTCTGTGTTTTTAAGAGTTTAGGTTAGTTCTATATTTTGGTTCTCACACTCTGAGATTCTTTCTTCTGCTTGAGTAATTCTGCTTTCCATGCTTATCAGTTTTTTATTTATTTCATTCACAGTATTCTTTATTACTGTTATCTCAGATATCAGCTCCTTCCTAGTTTCTTCTTGTGTCTCCTCAATTCTTTTTAATCTCTCCATTATTGTCTTGATATCTACAGTTGTAGTTTGAGACCCTGCATTCTGGGGGCTCTTCATTGTTTGCATTCTGAAGTCAGTTTTCTTAGTGTCTGCCCTCCCAGGGGTCTGGGAGAGACCTATACTCTTCTTTTGGTTTTTCTTCAT
>NW_007071616.1:42806-179912 GCF_000164805.1 Carlito syrichta
AATGGAGGAAGGGAGGGTCAATAGGGAGTTAGAAAGAGAGAAGAGTGAGAGGGAAAACAGATATACATACCAACTATCAGGTGAGAAAGAGACACAAGGTTGGGAAGAAGTGAAGAAAGACACCTAAGAAATATTCCCTAAAGAGTACTGATAGCTACACAGAGACAGGCCAATAAAATCAAGAAACAGTGTAAGTCAGAAGGCAAACAACAAACGTGATCAAAACCAACAGTTACAATGATAAAATCTTAAGTCAAAATAAGCCATCAGACTAAAGTCACTTCTCTGATCTCCGATTCCGCCCTCTCCCTTTTGTTTTTCATTGCAGCGTAGGGGTGGGGCTTTGTTTCCTGTTTCATGCCGTTGCCTTAGCAACTGAGGTAAAGTTTGTTGATAGGTGGACGGGGCAATGGAAGTGTCTGCCTGGAGAATGGCAGGCAGTTTTTGCAGATCTGTTTCTCTCTGCTTGTCTGGGTCCCCCAGCTTGGGTTCTCATGCTGAGTGCCTCAGCCAGAGTGGGCCCAGAGTTCCAGAGCTCCAGAGCTCCAAAGGGCAGGCAGTGAGCAGCGAGAGTGGCCCTGGGCCCCCCACAGGATACTTCAGCCAGGAATGGGACCGGTGTCTCTGAGGGGTGGGCGCGCAGAGCCTCCCTGAGTGACCGGTGGCTTGGTGCCGGTGCTGGGCTGGAGACGATGTAGCCAGGGAGGGAGCTGGGAGGAGGCTGGGACCCGAGACTCCCACGCATGCAGTGGAACAGCAGCAGCAGGGGGCTGCAATATCTGGCCCTGCGTGGGACCGAAGGTCCCCGGGCCTCACACCAGCATGGCTGGTGGTGGGTTGGGGGATGGGGAAGAAAAGTAAGAGTCTTTTTGGGAACTCACGTTCAGAGAATCTCACAAGTTCACCTATGCCGTCGCCATCTTGTTCCCATCTCCAGAGTGAGACTTCTAACAAAAAAAAAGAAAAAGAAGAAGCCTGAATAGTATTTCACTGTGTGTGTGTGTGTGTGTGTGTGTGTGTGTGTGTGTGTCACATTTTCTGTATCTACTTTTCTGTTGATTCTATAACTTGACTTGTGAATAGTTCCGCAATGAACATTGGCGTATAGATAGCTCTTAAAACAAACTGATTTCAAGTCTTTTGAGTAAATAACAATAAATGGGATTGCTTATTATATTTTTAGTGTTTTAAGAAACCTCCATACAGCTTTCCATAATGATTGTACTAATTTATATCCCTACAAACAGTGTACAATGGTTCCCTTTGTTCCACATCCTCACCAATATTTGTTATTTTGTCTTTTCATAACAGTCATTTTGATAGGTGTGAGGTACTAGCTCATGGAGGTTTTAATTTGCATTTTCCTAAAGATTGGCAGTGTTGAACATTTTAAAATATATCTATGGCCCATTTTTATGCTTTCTTTAGAGAAATATCTATTCAGGTCTTTTGCCCATTTATTAATCTGGTTATTTTCTTGGTATTGCTTAAGTTCTTTATAGATTTTGCATATTAACCCCTTATTGAATTTATGACTTGCAAATATTTTCTCTCAATTTCTAGGTTGTCTCCTCACACTGACATCAGTTTTCTTTGCTATGCAAAAGCTTTTTAGTTTGATGTAATCTCATTTGTCCATTTTTGCTTTTGTGCCTGCACTTTGGGATTCAAATTTTTAAAAAAAATTCCAGACAAATTTTGTGTAATTTTTTTCCTTGTGTTTTCCTGATATCTTCCTAAATCTTTTGTAGGACAGAAATCAAACTCAGGTCCATTTGACACTATCATCTCCTAACAACCATATCATAACCTATAACCTCTAAGGCCCTTGTGGAATAAATGTGATATAATATGATGCATTTGGCTTAGTGCTTAACTGAAATTTTTCACAATTTAAAAATAATTGTTGGCTGGGGTCGGTGGCTTAGCCTGTAATTCCAGCACTTTGGGAGGCCGAGGCGAGTGGATTGCCTGAGCTTGAGGGTTCGAGACCAGCTGGAGCAACTTGGCAAGACCTCGTCTCTGTAATAAATAAGAAATGAACTGGGCATGGTAGTGTGTGCCTGTAGTTCTGGCTACTTGAAAGGCTGAGGTGGAAGAATCATTGGAGCCCAGCAGGTGATGCTGGGGTACCTGTGGTGAGCATACCACTGCACGTCAACCTGGATGACAGAGTGAGACTACAACTCAAAATATAATAATAATTGTTAGTTATTATTATTTCGGCTTCATATTGTAACTACAAAATTGATATTGCTAGAAGTTGTTTTGTTTTGTTGTAATACAAATTGAGCTTGTTACTAGAAGTCTGTGAAAAGTGCTAGCTTTTCTTTTCTTTTTTTATAAAAAAGTGCCAGCTTTTCTGTTCTCTGTGTTTGATATTTTCAGGATTTCTGAAGGAAGAAAGAGAGCAGTTAATTACCTGGGGAACATGTACATTCGATGCTACATTGTTAGTAAACTAAATTATTATATTCATGTGATTACTTTGATGTGATTGTTGTCTTAGTTGGGCTCCTATGGAAAGAGGATGAGGTGGCCTTTGTACGGCAAGAGTTAGGAGAGAAAAAAGATTTACAGGTAAAATGAAGTCTTGGGATGCCTGGGACACTTTTAGCAATCTGGTCATACTGGAAATTGCCAGGGACTCTCACCTGGGAGGTAGGAAAAAGAGCATATAACCTCTTGTTCAGAACAATTGCTGGGCCAACTGTGGGCATTAGAGGGTGAGTTAACCAAGAAAGGAGAAAAAAAAGACGGGTGCTACAGAGAGTAAGTAGCTTCCAATCAGAGAACAATTTTTATGTGGGTCAGTACTGCTAAGTGGGGATATATTTTAGCTACGTGGAAACTGAGTGGCAGCTTTTTAGAGTAGGAAAAGCAGATGGCTGGTTTCCAGACTATGCCTTTTGTCACAAGTCACAAGGAGACTTAAATCAGTTGAACAAAAGGTATGGAGAGGTTGTACCACATTATATATGTAATTAATGCCACTGAATTGTACACTTAAAAATGGATAAAATGACAAATTTTGTTATACCTATTTTAAAATTCAATTAATTTAATTGAATAAATTTGAATTGAATTAAAATACTTTTTAAATAATTTTTAAAATTAATAATGCAATTTGCCAAAAGCCATTGAATTGTACACTTTAAATAGGTGTATCGTATGGGTGTGAGAATTATATCTCAATAAACTGTTTAAAAAACACTATGGAGAGCATTTGATTTCTACAATTAATGAGTGAGTTTTTCTTTAGTTTTCTAAGGTGTGTCACATAGGCTGTCCAGAAAACACTGAGAACTTGCTATAGTGGGACCCACATAAATCTCAAGGTTGTAGGTAGCTTTGCAAACAGAAACAAATATATTATTTCAGTCTTTTTGGTAATATAATCAGTTGAATGAGGAACAAGTAATTGACATATAGGGCTTAAGTGTTTATTATGAAGTCACATTTTCTTATTCCTACATAGCCAACTACTGTGTGTTGCTCTGTATCCAGCCTAACAAAGCTGTGTTTGTAAAATCTCCTCAATACAGAAGATGACAGTATCAGACAATAGACTTTTGCTAATTAATATTTAATGGGCCTATGGATTTTTTTCTCAGCAGCTGGAGTGCTAAATAATAGTCAATTAGCAAATGTGTTAATTAACTCTAATTACATAGCACATGAGCTTCTCCAAGGATTTTTGCTTTATAGATTTACTAGTGAATGTTCCACCACTTTTCTTGAACACATCAGGCAGTTAATTAATTGATAAGTAATACTTCTGTCTTCTCTCAAAAACATGTATTTAAAAATAAAATCCAGCTTAATGCTTGATGATTTTTTAAAATGACATTTAACGGTAAGATGAATCTGATGTCTGCTTTTTAAAACAGGCTTGTCTTAATCACCAAGGAAGTTTTTTATTTATGTGTGAATAAGAAAGAGGAAGAGAATATTATGAGTTTTGTGTCATATGTATGACAGAAAGAGAAAGAAGAAAGTAAAGAAGGAAGAAGGAAGGAAGGAAGGAAGTTAAGAAAAAGGGAATAGAGAGAGAAAAATATAAAGAGAGAGGGAGAGGATGGAGGATAAAAGAGGGAGAAAAAGAGAACAGGAAGAAAAACGAACTAAAAAAGTAAAGACTGATTCTTTGTGAGGAGGCAGGATATGCCTAGCTTGACTTGCAATATGCAAAATTGTAAACTCCAGGAACAAGGGTAATCAATATGTACCATGCAATTAACAGCAATCTTCTGAGCTTCATGTGCCAGTTAAAGAAAATGCTTCTGAACATTGTATGGTGCCTGCCACTGGGGACAGAGAATGCTCGGAGGAAAGAAATTAGCATAGCAGCTTTGCACATGGTCTGGCATGAGTCGTTAGATCAAAGGCTGTGCATGGCAGCAGCCTGCTCCAGGGAAGCCAGCAGCCCTGCCACTGTTTCGGGGCTGGAGGACGCTGCTCAAGGCATGTGCAGAGAAACCCTCCAAGGGGACACTGACGGAACAAAGTTGACTTTTTTAGAGAAATGGTGGTCATGGAATTCAGCAGGGTTACTCAGTTGAAGAATTTTATACCACCAAGTTCACATTAGCTCTCCATTTATACTTTTGGCCTCTGCTAAGATCCTTAAATATTCGTTAGCTACAAAGAATAATTAGTAAAAAAAAAAAAATTAAAATTGATCTTCGGATTGGATTTGTTTGATCATTTCAACAAAACCCAAAGGAGCTGCCAGCTTTGAACAAGAACATCATGTCTTCTTAGTCTCTCGTTACAAGGGAGTTAAAAAAAATCTATAATTCTCTTTAAGAACACTCTAAAGAAACACAGAGAACAATGAAATACAGTGAAAGGGTATACTGAAAAATGCCACGCTTTATCTGTTTATTGCATTTTCTTATTGAGACACAATGGCAGAGTGACTGCATTTATCCTTTTCGTGGTTTAGAGAAAGTGAGTGCCTTAGAAGGTTGTAAATCTGTTCTTGTGAATCAGCGGGCACTTTCTTTAATAGGAGACAACATCTTTGCTTCTGATGAACAGGGGCAGCGTCTCCTGTGTTTTGTTGTGCTTTGTGGGGCATAGTTAAGCGGCACCTTTACAGAAGGCCTTCAGGAAGTCTCCAGGCCATGGTTGGTGGCACCGCAAACAGGACTGCGACGTGATCTGGAAGATTCAGGCCATGTGAAAAATGAAAGTGTGGGTGACAGTACAGTCAGTAATCGGCAATTATAAAGCTGGAGGCCTCTGATGTCAGGTACCTCCTTGCCCCTCCTCGCACAATGAGAGGCTTGCCTTCCTCTTTACTCCAACTGTTGCTGGGACAGCCAGCTGCAAGTAGGTGCAACTGGGGGCTCCAGTGCCACTGTTCAGGTCATAGTCTGTCGCCTCATGGGACTCCTGAGGAGTCCAGGCAGCTATTTTGAAACCTGTACAAACCTGGGAGTGCACAATCCCTGGCACAACACCTCTGTCTTTTGGGTCCTAGTGGGGATCGTGGCTTGTTTGTCCACAGTGAGGATAAGCTTGCTACACACCCTCACTCTGGCTTTCTTGCCTTCCCATTTCACTTTCTCTCACTACCTGCATTCAACCTCTTACCTCAGGCTGGGCATTTGGAGGGAACAAATATTATGACAGCTCTATTCCAGAAGTTAAGTTGAAGCAATGACTAAAATCCCAGATAGGGGTAAGGAGGAGGAGTAGGAAGCAGACACTTCCCAGACCACAAGAAAAGGCAAGGAGCCAGAAGCCAGTCAAGTAGTACACGCTGTAGAGCCAGAGGGAACAAAGGAATGTGGACTTCTGACTAGTTTCCTGGGGTCCTTTTAGCTTCTGAACTAAAACTCGCAGAGACTGCTTGGGTGGGTGGGAGGAGTGGGGGGGGGGCAAAGTCTGTGGCTGGAAAATTTCTCAGAGACATTATTTAGTCTGTACACCTGAAAGTCTGCCCCTTGCCAAACAAAGGGAAAACACAATGTTTACCAAAGTTCCTTTGACTTAAGTGAGAAATGTATTTGAGACAAAAGAAAGGAAACTTCCAAACAAAAGAATGTCTTTCCTTCTCCCTTCTCATTCTCTCTGTACAGGTGTAAATGCTACCCAGGTGGGGTTGCAAGTAGGATATGACTTTTATTATAGTTAGCAGATAACAATACTTGTATACATTTTCTGCTGCTGCTGTAACAAATTAGCACAAAGTTAGTGACAACACAAATTTATTATCTTATCATTCTATAGATCAGAAGTCTCACATGAGTCTCACTGGTTAGAATCAAGGTGTCTGGACTGTGTTCCTTTATGAATGCTCCAGGGGATAATTCATTTTCTTGCCTTTTCCAGCTTTTAGGGAACTCCTGCATTCCTTAGCATGTAGCCTCTCCCTTTATCTTCAAAGTGAGCAACAATGAACTGAGTCCTTCTCACACTGCATCACTCAGACCACCTACCTCTTTTAGGACACTGTGATTACATTGGTCCCACTTGTATAATCAAGGCTGATCTTCTTATCTTAAGGTCAGCTGATTAGCAACCTTAATTTCATCTACAGTCTTAATTCCCCTTTGCCTTGAAACTTAACACATTCACAGGTTCTGGGGACTAAGATGTAGAGATCTTTGAGATGATCATTGTTCTGTCTACTAGTCTTCTCTGAAATTGAACTTGGAGATTGAAAGTTTCCCCTACCTAGAAAGTCTCCAATATGGCACTGAGAGCATCTGACTCCTCCTTCAGGGTTCAACTTAAATATCTTTCATGTAAAGCCTGTCTTGAACCCCAAATAGGTAGAAACAATTCTATCCTTTATTTTGCTCCTAAATGTTTTTGTACATCTTTCTAATACAGCACTTAGACACATCAACACTTAAGATACTGCAGACTGCTCTCCTCCTGGAATCATCACACACTAAGAAAAAGAGACTGCCATAGTTCTGTTTGTTTCCCTATTTCACGGATAAAGAAGTATAGGATGGTCAACTTCCGCAGCTGTCTCTGGAACTGTCAATGGAAATTCGAGACTCAAAGCTCCAGATCAAAAACTTCTTGTTGGGAGGAACTGTGCATGATGCCTCTAAACTCTGAGCATTATGCCTTCCTGAATAGGTAATCCAGGCTGTTTTTGCCACAAGCTGATGGTAGAATTCAATAAAATGTATTTATCTTCCAGGCCTTATATTTTTAATCTGTAAAATGAGGATGTTGATTCTCTAGATGTCCCCTCGGGGTTCCTGCTAGCTCTAACATTCAGTACTCAATTAATTATTGAACTTAATAGATATGAACTAAATTCCAACCTAATGTCAATAAATATTGTATTTATATCTTCTTGGGGTCTGAAAATGTCCCACAGACAACCCCAGGACTAAATTTATTCTCATGTAACTGAAAGTCATGGAGTTGCAGAAGGACTGTTTATGTTCAAACAGCTAGTTATCGGCAGCCAATCTTCAGCTTAAGCGATTCCACTAAATAACTTGTATAATGGAGCAGCCAAGGCAGAGAAAAAAAATTCTCAGTGCTGTGTGAGATTGCTCATCAAAATCTGCTCAAAGATGGGAAGGCCTACCCACTGAGACAGAAAAAGAGAAAGGTGTGACTTGAAAGAGAAGAAGGTGAGGATATTTCATGAGCTTATGGCAAGGACTTGCTCTTCCTTTTCCCCTTTTCTACAAAGACAAGAATTTGACATGTGATATCTCTGCTGGTGAGTCTGTTCAATGCCTGAATTTTAAGAACCTCAGTTTATATGTACTGTGACTGATGATACTCTCTACTTCTATTGCTAAGATGGGAAAGAAGAGAAGAGGAGATAAGACTATGCAAAAACATAAAAATAGATATGAAGTCAAATTATTATTCCATGTTTTAATGCAAAGACTGTCACTTAGATTACAGCTCCCCTTGTGGAAAAGTTGGACTATCTCGGACGCAGGATCTATTTGCTGTTTGTGCCCATAATGTCACATGTAGATAAGCATCACAGAATAACTAGACCTGAGTTACTGAATGCCATCCTCACTGTATTTGAGAGAGCAGGGATGAGGTAAGGACAAGCCTCATAAGGTGCCAATAATCAGACTGAATCAAAGTCAGAGAAATCTCGGAACCTATGACAGTAGAGGGGTAGAACGAACACAGTGGGAAGTGTTACCTTTCCATTGCCATGTATTCTTTCTGGTCAGATTTTGAGAACTGTAACTCAGGACTAAAACAGGTGGAGTAAGTAGTTGTTATTAAATATATTTTTTAGGATTATCTTGTTTTTCCACTTTATGGTTTTAGTATAGACATTCCTACCCTTTGGACTATGTCATTAAAGTTTCTTATTTGAAAACAAACACATGTTCTTAAGGAAGAACCTTTATTTAAAAAATTATTTAAGAGGTTTATTTTTTTGTTTCTTTAAAGGGATCTTGCTGTGTTTCCCAGGCTTTCCTTGAACTCATGGGCTCAATCAATCTTCCTGCCTTCGCCTCCCGAGTAGCTGGGACTACAGGTGCACATCACTGTACCTAGCCATTTATTTATTTATTTATTTATTTAGAGTTGGAGTCTCACTCTGTCGCCCAGGCTGAAGTGCAGAGTGGCATGCTCATGGCCTCCCCAGCGTCAACCTGCTAGACTCCAGCAATCCTTCTGCCTCAGCCTTCCAAGTAGCCGGAGCTGCAGGCGCATGCTACTACACCTGGATACTTTTTTATTTATTGTAGAGACAGGGTCTGGACTGGTCTCGAACCCATGGGCTCAGGCAATCCACTCGCCTTGGCCTCCCAAAGTGCTGGGATTACAGGCTGAGCCACCGAGCCTGGCCTAGCTATTTATATTTTTTTAATGAATATTATATATCATTACTATATTCTAGATATTGTTTTAAATGCTCTATTGACATTTGTAATTCATGTTAGTTGTCTATTTTAACTTTAACTAACTTATAGAAATAGGAAAAATATTATATTGTGAGTATTAGGAAATAAATAAAAAGTTATGGTATCTGCTGAGGGGATAAAAGGCTGGGTAGATCCCCAAAATAGGAGAAACCAAAATGAAGGACAAGGGAGGAATCAGGATGAGGAAAGGAACTTAAAACACAGTTCTGTCTGCATTACCATATGGAAAAATGGTCAATGTCAGGTTCACTTGAGGTTGTAACCCAGAGGCTGAAATGGAGATGAAGCCATACAAACTGTTTTAGAATGGGGAAAGGAAGCTAAAAGGTACATTAGAAAATCCTCAAAATATTTTTCAGGCATTGGAGAACACTACCAAAAAATAACTCAAGATGCAGTGTTCTAACTTAGCAATAGCAAAACATCCAAATCCAGAATGAACTGCAAAATAGCAGAATGTCTAGCGCATTCACCAAAGTCATTACTAAAAATAATTAAATGGATTGTTGGTCTCAGGGATTTCAAAAGAGAAGGAGATACATGTCAGAATCATCCATACATTTCCCAGAGGAAAGACAAAAAAAGCTATGAATAAAATTAGGGCCAAGATACAATATGTGATCAAGCAATTAGCATATAAGAAAAGAACCCAATTCTGAGCCACAGCAAGGCAACACCACAATTCATTTTTCACATTTTTTCTGCTATATTTCAATAATATTAATGTGCTTTTGTAGCTCTAAAGATTTGAGACTTACCTCTGAATTAAATTATTAAGGAAATTATCTTGTTCATGAACAGAGAGATTGCCGTGGTGATAGTCGTTGGATGTATTATGGGGAGACAAAATTATTTTAAACTGTTCATATGGTAGTTTATCAATTTCAGGGTAATGGGTGAGGTTTAGGTATGAATCAATAAAGCAAGATTATCTTCCAGCAATTCAACAAAGCACTTTTGGAAAGATGCTAAAAATGCAGAATTTGGAATCTACATCCTGGTTCTGGCTTTCTTCTTGTGTGACCTTGGTAAATCGTTTTGCATCTCTGGTCCTTAGTTAACTCTCTCAACTATAAAATGAGATTGTTGGATTACATAAGAAAAGTGGTAATAATGAACGTTTTCTGAGTACTTAGTATTTGTCAGCACCATTCTAAGCATTTTATACACACTGATTCATTTAATCCTTACAGCAACCCTGTGAGATAGGTATGATAGTAATCCTCTATTACAACTGAGAAACTGAAGCACAGTGAGATCACAGGCCCAATAGTAACAGAGCCAGCACTTGGAATGCAGTCTTGCCACAGAGCCTGGGTAGTAACCACTGGGCAACATTGGCTAACGAAGTGTTTTTTTTGGTTTTTTGTTTTTTTGAGTTGGAGTCTCACTCTGTCACCCAGACTCGAGTGCAGTGGCCACTTCTAGCCACCGCAGCCTCGACCTGCTGCGCTCCGGTGATCCTTCCGCCTCAGCCTTCCGAGTAGCTGGAACTACAGGCGTGCGCTGCCACGCTCGGCTAATTTTTGATTTATCATTAGAGATGAGGTCTCGCCAAGTTGCCCGGGCGGGTCTTAAACCCTCAGGCTCATGCAATCCACTCACCTCGGTCTCCCAAAGTGCTTGGATTACAGGTTGAGCCACCGAGCCCGGCCACGAAGTGTTTATAATGTGCTGTATAGCTTTGCAATTTTGATTCTATAATTCCCTTTTAGAAATACTTTCTGGAAGAATTTATTTGTAATGTTTTTTAAATGAAGTAAGTGACTTTCCTGAGTAACTACATTAATTTAGTTAGAATGCTGGATCTTTTTCCCCTGCTGAAATCAATGAAGATTGCAGGGTAATGGGCAGGCTGCTATTCTTGGGGGTGTGTGTGTGTGTGCTCGCGTGGGGGGGGGGTGTCGGTCTTGGTGGTGGCACCTATAAATGTAGCTGCTGAAACTCATCCCCAGTAATTTCAGAAAATATTTTGATATGCATAAAAAGTATGTAAAAACACTTGAAGCACTACCAGTGATTCTGTAAATAGTTCACAGGCCCTATGTGGAATTCACCCTGTTTACAGACATTTGAGTAATCTGCTGCAGCAACTACTACAGTATTCACTGAGATTTCTGATTAAACTTTCTCGACATGAAGATGTTTCAGAGTTTTTCAAACTTTAGCATACATAAATATTACCTGAGAAATAGGTGTAAAAAAAAAATGTCCATTTTTGGATCATTACTGTTTCTCTCCTAATTCTGAGCCAGGGAATCTGGATGAAGGCCAGGAAATACTTTTTTTTTTTTTTGAGTTGGAGTCTCACTCCTTCCCCATGCAGGAGTGCAGTGGCACGCACGCCCACGGCCACCCCAGTGTTGACCTGCTGGGCTCCAGCGATCCTTCCACCTCAGCCTTCCAAGTAGCAGGAACTACAAATGCAAGCTACCATGCCCAGCTAATTTTTATCTTATTGTAGAGTTGAGGTCTCGCCAAGTTGCCCAGGCTGGTCTTGATCCCACAGGCTCAGAACAGTCCACTCGCCTCGGCCTCCGAAAGTGCTGGGATTACAGGCTGAACCACCGAGCCCGGCCAAGAAATACCATTCTTAATGAGCATACCAAGTGACTATTCCAAACTGACCCTTTATTTAACTGAGATGTGTCCACTCAAAAATTTTATATAGTACTTTGGTCAAGGCAATCTGATCAATTATGTGTAAGATTGCACAGGCATTCATCTTGGAGAGGAAATGTCAACTCTAGTCATACAGTTTCTTTTTAAAATAAGCATTTCCATAATGGCAATCATTATAATAATTAGCATGCATTTTGTTTTTAGGATGCATCAGGCATTTAACTTTATTAGTCTTCCAAATAATCTTACTCAATATGTATTGTTATTGTATTCATTTTCTACAGGAGGAAACTGTAGGTTGTGGAAAATAATTATTTTACTTAAGGTCATACACCAAGTTGATTCTGAAGTCATAGCTAACAAGTCTACTTTATTCCCTCCCTCTTTTCCCCTTTTCCTTCTCCCGCTCCCTTCCCTTCCTTCCTTTCTCTCCCTCCTTCTCTTCTTTCTTTCTCTCTCCTTTCTTTTTCCCATCCTTCCTTTCTCACCCCTCCCCTCCCCTTCCCCATCTCTCCTCTTTTTTCTTTTCCTCTTTCTCTCTTTCTTTCTTTCTTTTTCCTTTCTGCCACCTAGTAATTGGTTTTTATTTTACTGTTTTCTGTATGCTGTGTCTTAGACCTCAGACAAGTGTTTACTACAGAGCCATAGAGGACTTTCATGAAGACAGAATAAATTGGCTCCCCAGGGCAGCCCTGTACTAGCTCTCTGCCTTATGTCTCTTTCTCTGCCATCTGTGTTATACCTACCTCATAAATGTCAGAGGTGGGCCTCAAAAGACATTATACAGATGCCAAGGTAAAAGGAGAAAAAAAAATTATGTCTTGAATTATATAATAGTTTTAAAAGGCACTTTTTAAAGAAGAAAGTAGGCATTCCTTTTTTTTTTTTTTTTTTTTAAGCTCTTACTAAAGGAACCACTGGACAAAAATAAAGTCATTTTTCTATGTTCTTTTAAAATTGACTACTCTATTCGATTAACTTTTTGAGAATGATTAAATAAGTTATACATGGTAAATTGCTAATTAATCAGTAAGATTATTTTTAAAAATAATTTTAAACATATAAGAAAATTCTATATTAAGTGGAAAAAGAAAACAAGTATGGCAAAGTAAATCTGAAAAAAAAGTTTACTAGGATTTTCTCAGAGATAAGACTGCATGAAATTTTTATTTTTTGTTGTTCTCTGTATTTTTCACATTTTCCCCAAATAATTAGGTATTGCTTTTATAATCTGAAAAACATCTTTCTCTCTCTTTTTTTTTTTTTAGTTGTAGTCTCACTCTTGACACCTAGACTGGAACCCAGTGGCATGCTCATGGCCATCACAGCCTCGACCTGCTGGGCTTAGGTGACCTGCCTCAGCCTTTCAAGTAGCTGGAACTACAGACGGACAGCATCACACCTGGTTCGTTTTTGTGATTTATTGTAGAGAAGAGGTCTCACCAAGTTGTCCAGGCTGGTCTTGAACCCCCAGGCTCAGGCAATCCTCTAGCCTCGGCCTCCCAAAGTACTGGGATTACAGGCTGAGCCACTGTGCCGGGCCCATCTTTCTTTTTTTAATGCTATAGTTTTGCGTTGATAGAGTAAGCTGGTGCAAAACACTGTCTTTCTAAATAAAAAATATATGTAGAGATTACTTGCAAGTCACACTGGATAAATTTTAAAATGGGACAGCCATATGATGGATATAAAAAGAAGATAGAAGGAGGTGGGTGGGGAGGTGGTGTTACGGTCCTAGTAAACTCTCAACTGTTATCTCTCAAAGCCAATAAATTGAGGGGCAAAGAACTGGCAGAAATAAGTTTATTTTTGAATTCAGAATTCAAGGAGACAGAATCTGGCCCCTGGCATTTCTGGAACTGGTCTGCTTACCCCTTATGTTTCACAGTTCGTTTTTGTAAGTTTAGGGTTGCTGGTATCTATAGCTTGACTATGTGACTGACAGAGCATTGTGCAGAACTTTAGTTATACTTGCATTTTGTCAATAGCAACATTTATGGTCCACATTTCCTAGCACGAGTTACCAGGGATAGCCCAGTTTCCTATCAGTAACACCAAACAGGAGTTGATCACGCTTGTCATTGAGTAAGGAAGTTAACAGAGCCTATTACAAAGCAAAACATTATTTGCTACAACATATTGTTAATTAGAAGTTATAACTCGCAGAAAGTTATACAAATTACAAGACTTATGGTTACATGGGTACTATATTTTTCAAACCTATAACTGCTGATAAAGGGAAGTGGATAGGGATTCATTTTCCTCAGTTGAATAAGCACAGTCTGTTGGGGAGTTAAGGATTCGTGGACGTAGCTTACAGGGATTGTACAGGAGATAAAGGAAACACTTTCCTTTGTTAATTCTCAGGAATGAATGTAGAAACACTTAGGTCCACTCGAACGCTTGTTATGCCTTTCTTTTTTTAAATTTTTTTGTTGAGTTGGAGTCTCACTCTGTCGCCCAGACTGGAGTGCAGTGGCCACTCCCGGTCACTGCACCATCAACCTGCTGGGCTCCGGTGATCCTTTGGTCTCAGCCTTCCAAGTAGCTGGAACTACAGGTGCGTGCTACCACGCCTGGCTGATTTTTGATTTATTGTAGAGATGAGGTCTCGCCAAGTTACTCAGGTGGGTCTCGAACCTGAGAGCTCAGGCAATCCACTCACCTCTGTTATGCCTTTCTTTAAGGGTTGTGGCAATATGGACAGACAATAGTGGGTTTCTATATCAGCAGGAACTAAAGATTTCCTTAGATCATGTGCTCCTAAGACCAGAAATTGCACATTCTGTCTGGTTCACTGCTGCAGTGTCAGTAAGCAGCACAAATGCTTCATATATGTTTTGTAACTCAAATTATTAGGGAGGTATTTCGCAGAGTCTATTATCCATGGTCTGTCAGCATGTCCACTTTATGTTAGGGAAAATCATTTTTTCAGATTATCATTTTTCTTACGAATCATAAATTATGTCAGGTGTAGGTAGAGACCTGGGTGATTTGGCCACAGTATATCATTTGTGTTACCCATCCAACAAAAACTCTAGGATTCCTTTCTTCAACCTCTTGCTATATTTCTGAGCATTTTCCTTGGGAATCAGATGGTAGGGACATGGGTAAAGAAAATCAGTGTTAGCAATAATCTAGATGAGGGGTCCCCAGCCTCCAGGTTGTGGACCAGTACCAGTCCTTGGCCTGTTAAGAACTAGGCTGCACAGCAAGAGGGGAGTGCAGGTGGAACTCTGCTTGCTGTCAGATCAGCAGTGGCATTAGATTCTCATAGGAGGATAAACTTCATTGTGAACTGCACATGTAAGGGATCTAGGTTGTGCAGCTCCTTATGAGAATTTAATGCCTGATGTTCCCGGCTACCCCTACAACCACCACACCCCTCCCCTCCATCTGTGGAAAAATTGTCTTCCACAAAACTGGTATCTTATACAAAAGAGGTTGGGGATTGTTGGTCTAGACCAAATCATGTGTGTGTTGCGGTGAGGGGGCGGGGGGTGGGGGTGGTGGATTGACATGCCTTATGCATTTCAAGTGATTTTTTTTTTTTTTTGGATTCAGAGTCTCACTCTGTAGCTCATGGCTACCACAGCAGCCTTGACTTGCTAGGCACAGGCGATCCTTCAACCTCAACCTTCTGGAACTACAGTCACGCACCACCATGCCCGGCTAATTTTTTGATTTGTTGTAGAGACAACGTCTTTCCAAGTTGCCCAAGCTGGTCTTGAATCCCTGGGCTCAGGCAATCCTTTCTCACCTCTCCCTCCCAGAGTGCTGGGATTATAGGCCTGAGTCACTGTGCCTGGCCCAAGTGACTTTTTGATCATTGACTGGTTGAATCATCCATATGAATTAAGCCAATATCACTTAGAATAATTCACTTTGTGACTTTCAAAAGAAAAACAAATTGCATTATTTCCAGTATAAACAGAAAGCAGGAGATAGAAAACCAATAAATCACACTCATATAATTACAGTGGAACCGGCACACAAATTCAAGTCAGCCTGCAGCCAAGCGCTTTCCCTAGAAAGTAAAATTCAGACTGGTGATGGGCAATGAGCAGAGATGCTTCAAGCCTTAGAAGGTTGAAGTGACATAGTCAATTTCATTGTCATGTTAAGAGCAGAGCCTCCTAGCTAAGGACAGGCCTAATTGCTTAAGCATATCACCATGTGTCAAAATTCCTAATTGATTTCCTACTCATTAAAGCCATTATGCTCCTTCAAGGCCAGATTGCTGGGTGTGAATAACTTGTGTTGGTGACTGGGGGTGGGGGGAGAGGGGGGTTGGGCCAGCTTTAGAATCTATAGCTTAGGAAGGAATCTACATCAGAGTTGATATAAACTAAATTAAATGAATCGTAGAAAGCAGATTATCAAACCAGAACAAATGATTTAGGTGTATTCTTTTAGTATGATATTTTTTTGAGAATCATATCAAGCAATCAAATATCTTATTTTAAGCTCTCATAAAGCATTAAAAAAAAAATCCAGGCAATACCTTTGAATCTGACTAAAGTTCATAGGCCTATTCTTACTGTTATAAAACATTTTCCTCTGTTTAATCTCACAAACAAATTCTTTATTTTACTTTTTAAAATATATTTCATGCATGCACATATGTTTAAAATTCCTTGTCAATTTGATTTTGAAATTAAAACAGAAAGTGAGTCTAAGTATTATGCAAGAATTTAGTTTTTTGACCAAGATTATCTAAAGAAGTAAGTTTTACACTATACATTATATATATATATATATATATTTTTTTATTTTTTTTATTTTTTTTTTTAGGTTGGAGTCTCACTCTGTCACCCAGACTGGAGTGCAGTGGCCGTTCCCGGCCACCGCAGCCTCGACCTCCTGGGCTCCGGCGATCCTTCCGCCTCAGCCTTCTGAGTAGCCAGAAACACAGGCATGCACTACCATGCCTGGCTAATTTTTTGATTTTATTGTAGAGATGAGGTCTTGCCTGCCCAAGCGGGTCTCGAACCTGCAGGCTCAGGCAATCCACTCACCTCAGCCTCCCAAAGGCGCGGGATTACAGGCTGAGCCACCGAGCCCAGCTATATACATATATTTTTTAAATGAGAAAAATGTTTAAAAAAATATACTAATACCTATAAAGACAGAAACACAATATTTACTTTGATCTAGAATCTTAGTCATGTTTTCCCCTCACTTAATTTTTTTCCCCATTTGCTACAAAGCTAACAATGCTATTAAGACACCAAATATTGCCACTTTTTTTTTTTATCGTGTAGTTAATGAACTTGAAAGGCTTTATGGTTGTTGATTTCCTGTTTGATTTTTCTATTCTTTTGTTTTCTCTTCTTTGACCAACGAAACTTGATCCAAATGTTTGGCAGTAAAATATAATTTATTGAACTTTACCCTCTGTATTCTCAAGAGTAATCAGTGAGACTTGTCTTGGAGATTCTCTGCAGAGCTGTTGATTGAACTGAGATGACTGATGGCATCTGAATGTTCCAACTTTAAATAGTACAGATTCAAAATGCTTGCATCTCTCTAGATTCAGAGAACAAGTATGTATCTTTACTTCTATGTAATAGGCATTTTATAACTTAACTAAAATTACTTTATCCCAGTTAGTGTCTGTTTATATTAAATTGTGTCCTCCTCATACAAGATATGTTGAAATCTTAACTCTCAGTACCTCAGAATATGGCCTTATTTGGAAATAGGGTTGATGCCCATGTAATGAGTTAAGATAAAGTCATAACAGAGTGGGGTGGGTCCTTAATCCAATATGAGTGATGTTCTTTTAAGATGGTCATGAAAAGACAGAGACACAGGGAGAATCCCATGTGACAATGAAGGCAGAAACTGGAGTTATGTAGCCAAACAATGCCAAAGATTGCCAGAAGCCAGAAAGAGGCAAGGAAGCATATTCCACTACAGGTTTTTAAAGGACATAACCCTGCTGGCACTTTGATTTTGGATCTAATCACCAGAAAACGATGAAACAGCAAATTTATGTTCTTTAAAGCCACCACTTAGTTTGTGATACTTTGTTATGGTAACTCTGGAATATAGTGTCATAGCCTGTTAGTCCTGCTCTCAAAGGCTTTGGGTGATGAATGTTGGTCTGATGACCATCCTGGTTGGTCTCCTTAGAGTCAGGTATACATGCTGATCCTTGTACTCCATTATGGCCTGCAGACAACTCCCCAAGACCGCATGCCATCACTTCAAGGCCAGGGCCCAAGCCTAGGTCAATGAGAAATGATTGTGGAAACTAAGCTTTGTCTCCTTTCTGGGTTCAGGATGCTTTTCAAGTACTTCTGTGAGCCGACACAGTTGGTGCAGAGTGAGAGAAGTCACAGTCATGTCCACAGAATTGACCCTGACCCATAGCAGCAGAAGCAGCAGAGTGTTGTTATGGGATGCCAGGGCATTTTTCTACTTCCGGACAACAACTTTTTAATGTCCCACCCTTGTTATTGAAATTTTCATTAATCTCTCTCTCTCTTTTTTTTTTTTTTTAAATAACTACTAGGCCCTGTTTCTCATGCTGTACACTTTTTAAAAATTAACATTTTTCTAATTAAGCATTATTCTTCTCTTGGCCTTAATTCAGACCTAGCCTGGTCCACCAACTGTTTCTAGGGCTGGCAGTCCCTATACAAAGTGCAGCGAACACAAACCCTGTCCTGTGCTGCATGCAATATGTCTGCTCTTCAACAGTTTGGTTTCACCAGTTTCAGGGACAGAAGAGAGTGTGCGCCAACCAATAAGCACAATTATTTAATAGATAAACGTCATCTGTTTAAGAAAACATACATGTCAAATTTCCAGTTGTAACTTCTGTGACCTACTACAGAAAATCATCTTAAAATTAGTGCTATGTGTCTTTCATTTTGATTGTTTTTTCCTTATAATTACTTGGCATTCTGTGTATCCTGTTAATAGGAAGCCCAGAGTCTCTCAGAAAGCTACATCTGGCCCCCTTATCTGTTTATCCCTTATCTTGATTGAGTTAAGGAATTTAAAGCAAACTCAGTCTCCCCTAAAAAGTGATGGTAGTCTTCCTTTTTTTTTTTTTTTTTTGAGTTGGAGTCTCACTCGGTCGCCCAGACTGGCGTGCAGTGGCCACTCTCGGCCATCGCAGCCTTGACCTGCTGGGCTCTGGCGATCCTTCCACCTCAGCCTTCCGAGTAGCTGGAATTACAGGCATGCGCTACCATGCCCAGTTGATTTTTTGATTTATTGTAGAAATGAGGTCTCGCTGCCCAGGCGGGTCTCGAACTCATGGGCTCAGGCAATCCACTTACCTCAGCCTCCCAAAGGCGTGGCGTTACAGGCTGTGCCACCGAGCCTGGCTTAGTCTTCCTTCTAAACACCAAACAGAGAGAACGGGTTAATGATCAGATGTTGCCTTTGCCTGTCAATACCACCAACTGGTGTCATTGGAAACTACTGTTGCTCTTGGCTCCTTTACTAGCTACTGACAGCTAACTACTGGATTCTCATCCCAACAGCAAGATAATTCCAATCTTTATACTCAATATTTATGCCTAATTTAATCAATATTTATTATCAATGCATATTTTGGCATTGATTATAAAGATATCTTGCCTTTTATTTTTTTTAAGTAATGTTTCATAGTCTTTCTCAACTTTTTCATTCTAGCCTGTCCAAAGATTTTTTTTCTTTTTAACCTTTGTCATGTTATTTCCTTCCCTTTATGGTTATACATTTAAATTCTCCTGGATGCTAAAAATCCATACAAAACCCAAAGATAATTGATCTAGTGAAAGGAGACTCCCCAGATCCTTCAAGGATAACCTTTATACCTGGACATTTGCATGATTTCTAGTTTGTTTGTTTGGTTTTTTTTTTTTTGGAAAACAGGATTTATTGAGAGGACAGAAAAGCTCCCAGAGCGGGAGGGGACCTGGGGAGGTTGCCCCGATTTCTAGTTTTTTGTTTCTAGTTATTGCTTGAGCTTCCAATTACCGCTGTACATTATTCAGTTCTGATGACAATGGAGTGACCTGGAGTAGGGTAAGGTGTCTAGGAAAGTCCCTTCCTTTCGATCCCAGAGATTGGGTTAGGACAGTTATGTGACCTGACTTAGTTCACTCACAGTGAAGTGCGAAATTTGTGTTCCATGTTTGCAGGAGGGAAAGTGGCTCCTACATGCAGTTGCCTTAATGATGGAATGACAGCAGCCATGCTGGATCAGGAGCAAGACAGAGAGTGAGGCTGATGCCTAGAGATGAAGTGATCAGTGGTTTTTGTAGCATTGCTGGGTTGCTGGATCCAATCTTGTGGGAAACCCAAAATACTCTGGACTTTTCAGTACATGAGGAAATAAATATATGCCTTTATGGTTTAAGGTAGTATGAGTTAAGTATTTGCATTTTTTAAGTAAAATAAACCTTAATTGATATAGCATAGAAAACCTTATATTTCTCAGCTATTTAGTTGAGTGACTAAGTTGCTTCTCACTTGCATAAGGACTCATAAATACGCACTTGAATTCTTTTTTTTTTTTTTTTGAGTTGGAGTCTCACTCTGTCACCCAGACTGGAGTGCAGTGGCCGCTCCTGGCCACTACAGCCTCAACCTGCTGGGCTCCAGGGATCCTTCCTCCTCAGCCTTCCAAGTAGCTGGAACTACAGGCGTGTGCTACCATGCCTGGCTAATTTTTTGAATTATTGTAGAGATGAGGTCTCGCCAAGTTGCCCAGGCGGGTCCCGAACCCGCGGGCTCAGGCAATCCACTTACCTCAGCCTCCCAAAGCGCGGGATTACAGGCTGAGCCACCGAGCCCGGCTGCACTTGAATTCTTATAATAAATGTTTCCTGCAGTGAAATATCTGTATATAAAACTTAAAGTTTTTATTAGCTATAGGTAACAATTAAGGGAAGAACAATCCCAGATAAAATTTTCATTTCTATTAGGAAAAGAGATCAGATAAAAAAGTTGATCAAGAGCTTTCCAGTACTCAGAGTCTAAATTCCCAACAGTTGACTCTCCCGACCCTGCCATGCACACACAGTTTCAATGTTCCATGGTTATGGAGTTATGGGAAGGGTCTGGGGCAATAATAATCTGGAGGTAACCATTTGTGGCTTATATGATTGAGAAAGACATAACATGCACCGGTTTTCTGAGAGTCACATGATTCCCAGTGAGAAAAAGACTGGGGACTCGGCTGAATAGGTGAGTTTAAGGAATGTTTAAATAAGGCTTTCTGAATTGGATTTTTGAGGGTTCCAAAGTCGAGTTTCTGACTGTAGTCAGTAATAGAAATCCACTTCCCCTTCTTCTCCAGTGCAGAAATAAGGCCAGTCTTGGGATTAAGAAAATGAATGCTCTGCTGGTCTTACTTCTTGGATTTAGGAGCTCTCTGGTACCAGGGCAACCTGAGTTGCTGGCTGTTTTACAACCCTGACTATGGTCTTCACAGTGACAGGAGAATCACACTGCACAGAAGAGCTCTTTCCCCAAGGCCTAGTTATTTTTTTACGTAGCATTCCTTATGCAACCAGTATTGTGCCTAAGTACTTACACCCCAAAGAGTCCTTCAAAAACATTTTCCTAGCTCCAAATGTGTGCAATCTAATTTCTTTTGCTTTACCATTTCTTTTTCATTCCTTCCCAGTTACTTAAATAAGACTGGGGGCCAATCATAAACTTTGGCTTTGCATTTGACCTTGAGTTTGCTCTGACCTTTTCTTTCATCCATTTCTTTAACCATTAGGCAAGTGCTTTTTTTGTTTTTTAGATAGGAAAATATAGTTTATTTAGAAAGTAATTTGGAGAGAGAGAAAGAGAGAGAGAGAGAGAGAGAGAGAGAGAGAGAGAGAGAGAGAGAGAGAGAGAATGCATCTCCCAAAGGGAGGGGAGGGGGCCAAAGCCAGGAAACATGGCAACAGCCATAGCTCAAAGAGCACATGGTCACACCAGAGTCTAATAAGGCAATGCCTAGCAAGTGCTTCTTAAATTTACTAGCAATATCCACGCTGAAGCATTTGCACACTATCTGGTCATTTTGCACACTATCTGGCCAGGTGATCATGACAGCAAGGAATACAGCTTAGAGTCTTACACATAGCAGGTATGTGATAAGTGTCAGCTGCTATGACATTAGTATTATTAATATTACAGTTATTCTTTCTTTGTCAGCTTTTCATACATGTATAATCTCACTTCACAGATTAAAAAAAATTATCTGGCCAATATCTTCATTTTTTATAGCATTCTTAGAATGTTATTTTTATTTGTGGGACATATTTTAAATACAAACATGTATCACTTAAGAAGATTCAGTATAACCACTGATGCAGAAACTATTGTCACCAAATAGACAATTCTAAGAATATGCTTCTTAGCTCTGTGGGACCTTGACAGGTAAATGGAATAGACAGCCTTAGGAGGGAGCCTTCCTAGCTGTTTATTGACCCACAGATGCATTTTTTTTTTTTTTTGAGCTGGAGTCTCATCTGTCGTTCAGACTGAGTGCAATGGCCGCTCCCGGCCACCGCAGCCTCGCCAGCTGGGCTACTGCGATCCTTCCGCCTCAGCCTTCCAAGTAGCTGGGACTACAGGCGCGCTCTACCACACTTGGCTAATTTTTTTTTGATTTATTGTAGAGATGAGGTCTCGCCAAGTTGCCCAGGTGGGTCTCAAAACCCGCGGGCTCAGGCAATCCGCTCACCTCTGCCTCCCAAAACGCTGGGATTACAGGCTGAGCCACTGAGCCTGGCCCACAGATGCATTTTAAGGAGTGATGTTTGGCCAAAAGGAAGAACTGAGAATGAAATCTGACCTTTTTCTTTTATCCAAATTCCTAACTAAGAGGCTTGGGGAATCACGCCTGATAAGAACTCAGCAAAACATTTTAATTTCATCTACATATCAACAACTTAGAGCATTTCTGCCCTTTGTCTCAGCAAAACATCTTATCTCCTGATAAGAACTATTACAGGTCAAGAAATCTTTAAACCCACCTATGACCTGCAAGCCTCCCACCTTAGAAATGTCACTCTTCCCCTGGCCAAATCAATGAGAATCTCACATGTATTGATTTATGGTTTTGTAACTTTTGCCACCCTAAAACTGTATATAACCAAGCTACCATTTGGCCTCCTGAGGATGGGCATACCTGGGTTTAGGTCCTCAAGTTTGGCTCAAGAATAAACCATTATATATACATACATACATATGTGTGTGTGTATATACATATAAATATATATATATTTAACATATACTATATTATGTATATTACATATATATTTATGTATAGAATATTTAAATACTTTAAATATATAGAATATATATATTTTAAAAGAAGATCCAGTGTAACATACATGGTAATCTGGATTTACACATTTTTGTAGGTTTTTAAAATCTAGTTCTCCTTTTGAAATTTATATATGATTTAATGACTTTAGGTTTTTCTTTTTTCAAGTAAAATCACTGATTTTAAGAAGGGGAATTCACTGATGTGCTCCTATGGCAGCCCTCAAAAAAGGTGTTTACTATAAACTAGTATCCTCAGTAGGTTTTCTGGGCTCAGCAGATGTGACCTGACACAAAACAATTCTACTGTGGTTTTATCTACTAGGATTAGTTTTCATTGTTATTCTAGTCTAATTTTTCATTCAGACAATGAAATTGGTATTGCATGCAAATTTTCTGGCTATCTGTGCTTTGTTTCATTTTTCAAGTTGCCTAATTTAGTCACATTATTTTCATTTGCCTCTACTAGCTTTGGCTTGTATGTTTATTTTTTTATGTTAAATACAAACAAAGGCAAAACCAAAAATCTTTACTCTCTGCTTCCTACAATAAAACTCTCCTTCAAGTATTTATTTACAAATATGTCTGTCATGATAGTTTTTGAGTAATTTCTTTCCATTTTTATTTTTAAACTAGAAGAGGAGTTTATTGAAAGCCTTAAAGTTGTCTGGCAATTCAATCAGAGGCTGCACCTCATTTAAATGTGTTCAGCAATCGTCACGACTGGCATCATTAACTTCTATCTTCTCATCGAGCTATAATTGGTGATTGATGATGAAGGCTTCTAATTACCGGCATGATGATGGTCCAATTCAGCTATGCTATGCCTAAGGCTGAGCAAACACCTCCTTTGCAGCCTCTCGTTCCTCAACTCACAAACGATAAAATAATTTCCTATAGCTTTCAACCATTCTTATCTTTAGGGAATCATTGTTTATTTTTATCCTATGCTTTAAAACACTATCACTGTGAGTCTTCCTACAGGCGCTAAGTCCTGAAATAATTGGCTCGTTTACTTGGCAATTAAATGAACCAATCAAGACATTTTGAAAGAAAACTAAAACAACATTTTTAGGTTGATTTGGTCAAGCAATTTATTTAAATTTTGGTTTCACTAAGTGTTTGGTTTCAATAGTGGGAAATTGCCAGGGGTGGGCGGGGTCGGGATTGGCGGTAGTGAGAAACTGTGGGGAAGGGGATAGGCAGGGGAGGGGGGCATGCCTCATCAACAAGGGTACCTGCATAATGAACATTTGTATACCGAACCCTGAATTGTACCCCACACATTTAAAATACAAAATAAAAGAGAATCACTGTAATTAAATTCCACTACACAGAAATGCCCAATCACCCATATTAAAGGGTACAGGAAGACTTTCTTCCCACAGGGTTAAAGAAAAACTTCAAGATTACTCTTAATGGTGATACAAAGCTTTGCTATCTCTGATATGGAAGAAAACAAAGTCTACCTGCATTTCTGTCTCTGCTTTTCCACATATGAGGAGCAGTAGCTAAACTAGGACCAAGGAAATAAAAATAAGCTTCCCATCTCCCAACTACACCCCTAACAACAAAATTGCTTCAGTTGATGAAATGAGGGAGTTAACTGCAGAGCCAAGAATTCAAACTTAGTATATTTCTGAGAAAAAAAGCTTGGGAATCTGGGACTCTGTTTTCTACAACAGTCGTTCTCAGAGTGATCCCCAGACCAGCAATGCTGCATCACTTAGAATTTCACCAGAAACTCTGGGAGGGACCAGCAAGGCATGTTTGAAGAAGCTCTGGTGAAGTTCAAAAACCTGATTAGTGAAAATGCTATTACCACTCATGGAGCCTGTGAAGGAGAAGAAGGGCGGTCATTCCAAGGAAGCTTGGGTGTAAATTAAACATTTACTTTTTTTTTTTTGAGTTGGAGTCTCTCGCTCTATCGCCCAGGCTGGAGTGCAGTGGCCGCTCCTGGCCACCGTAACCTCGACCTGCTGGGCTCAGGCGATCCTTCCGCCTCAACCTACCAAGTAGCTGGAACTACAGGCACGTGCCACCCTGCCTGGATAATTTTTTGACTTATGGTAGAGGTCTCACCAAGTTGCCCAGGCTGGTCTTGAATCTGTGGGCTCAGGCAATCCTCTCATCTCGGCCTCTCAAAGTGCTGGGATTATAGGCATGAGACACCGTGCCTGGCCTAAACATTTACTTTTGAAGGCATAAAATGGGAAATACAAATAAACAAAAGTAACAGAAACTAGGTCAATAGAAAAAAAATAAGTGTACACATATAAGTAAATATATAGAGAATAGTTCATGTAGAGTTAACAAAATTAACTCAATTTTATATAATTAATTTTATATTTGTGACATTATGAGTCACATTTTATAGAAAACGAATGGAAAAATAATGATTAAATAAATAAATCCTCACCTTTGGGGAGGAAAAAATATTATACTATATTTTATAAATATGAATTTTGGGAACAACTAATATAATTTTACTTATGTTAGCAGAACAATTATAATAAGAGGACTTGAAAGTTATGATAACCATGCTAGTTAAAACTGAATTACAGTAACAGACTACTTTTGTAAATAGTTTGGCAAAACTCACTGGACTCATTGGAGAAAGGTTATGTGAAAACATGTACTGGCAGATGGTTTCCTAAATAGTAATTATTGTTAAAATAAAACTAACATAGCTGCATGTAGAAAAACATAGGAAATTTAATGGGTGTGAACTGTCTTGATATGATCGGTGAAATCCCAGGAAGCGTTTGCTTAAGTGACAAATTTGAGTTACCTTTTGTTCTAAGGTAAATCAGATTAGCCTAACTCAGTGAGGAATTATGAAACTCCCAATAATTTTTCCCCCTTAACCACTGAAATGATAGCCAGTTCTAAAGAGGAGACAGAATACTGTTTTAATAGAAACAATTCATTTAGTACATAATAAATACAAATATTATGAGCTCATTTGGGAAAACAATGTACTGTGTTTATAATTTTAACTACTTTAATGTTAAAATTCATCTCTCAAGTGCCAGGAACTCTTAATAATTGCCACACAGTAAGTAATCATTTACTGTCTGGCTACTGTGTGCAGAACTCTGATACAGGGACTGTAGCAGTACAAGGAAATGTAAGCCAGTATCTTTTACATCTTTGAGTCCAGTATTATAGGCTGGCATACACACAAAATAAGGTAATGAAACAAATCCAAGCAAGTACCTGGTAGTAAGTAAATGGTAATGGCGTGAGTGTCATCAACATGGAGAGGATAGACATGTGATTTTTCAGCTTAGCCGATCAGTGAGGCATATTAGAGGTTGATTTTGGGATCAAGAAAGACAGACAGAATAGGAAATGGCTTGAAAAGGAGAAGATGAACTTGAGGCAAGTAAGACAAGGATGTCATGAAGACAACCAAAGAAGATAAAAACAACAGAAGTAAGGCAAGATATATTTTGATAGCCGGTTTGACTGTCTGCTGGTTTCCTATCCAGGAATAAAGAAATGAGGCAGGAAGTATAAATAAGGTCCAGGTTCTGGGGAGATTTGATTGTAGATAGAGGAGCTGTCGAGTAGAGTAGCATTCATTCTCAAAACTATCCCCAAAGACACCCTTTTATCCTGCCCCTTTGTATTTCTACCTCTCTTCATTCCCAAGTCTTTGTTCATCCACATAGTCTTGTCCAACTTTCATTGTGTTTCATGCTTCTCTGTCTCATGTCTATATACACCTTGAAACTAGCAGTCAGACTTCATTTTGTTGCCTACTTTAGTGGACAAATGCAAGAGACCAAAAAACAAAGGTGAACTTCAGGATAAATATTTACCAAGAAGAATTTTCTGGGAGTAGAAACTAAGCTTAGGTGTCAAAGGTGTTGTTGGAGAAGCAAAGACAAGAGATTTCACCATACCTCCCTAATGTCCCAAACCTTCTGATCTCCTGTCAAACTCCATCAGATTTTTTCCCTGCGTGTTAAAATCTGGCTTGTCCAAATAACTTAGCTCAGACGCCATGACTCCCAACGTCCATCATGAAGTGATTTAGTTATTTATGCAAATGTATTGAGCACCTACACTATGTTGAGAAGCATGCCATGAAACACAAAGATCAAAACAAAAACAAACTCTCATACAGATCTTGCTTTTGAGAGACTGAGTACACAAATGAACAAGGGCCAGATCATATATAAAAATAGAACTATGACCTGCAACCCCCCCAGGAAACCACCTTCTTATCTACAATAAACAACTCAGGAAGCCAACCTGCTATAAATCAGACTTGCAGGAAGCCAGATTGTTATCTCTAATAATAATCCAAAAAGCCAAACAATAACTTCTGTAATAATCAGCCCCAGTTGGCAAACACTTGATCAATAACTGACAGCTTCTCTATTTTTCTTTTTTTCTTTTGGGTTGAAGTCTCATTCTGTCACCCAGGCTGGAGTGCTGTGACACAATCACAGCTCACCACAGCCTCAAATTCCTGGGCTCAGGTGATCCTTCCACCTCAGCCTCCCAAGTAGCTGGAACTATAGGCATCCATCATCATGACCAGTTAATTTTTGTTTGTTTGTTTGTTTATTTATTTATTTAGTAGCGATGCTTTCTTGCATGGTGCCCAGACTGGTCTCGAACTCCCGGGCTCAAGCGATCTTCCTGTTTGGCCTCACAGAGTGCTGGGATAATAGGTGTGAGCTACTACAATTGGCCTCTAATTTTTATTTTCAATGTTAACTTTAGACCAACCAAAGAAAGCCAAATATGCACCCCTAACCAATCAATAACATAGTATGCCCCCTGTAGTTGACCTGCCTATAACCTTCCCTTGCTGATAGCCTCAAATCAAGGCACACCTGAAGTTTTCCTTTTCCTCCATTATAAAGTTCTCTCACTCCTTTGCCTCCTTTGATTTTCTGCCAAAACCCAGGTAATGGTGGCTGACTCCTTTGCTATAGTAAGCTTTGAATAAATAGCATTTGCTTTTCTCATTTGGTTGGTCTTTGTTTATTTTCCACACCCAATGTGCAAGAGTCACTCTTAACAGTTCAGCACCATAGCAGAGAAGGGTTGCAGAGATGTTACAAACCTGCAAAAACATGGACTCCTGTTGTAACATCTGTATTCTCTAACCCAAATCCAAAATTTGATTCAAATTCACATCCAAGGAAGCTACAGATAGATTGATTATTGCATGCGTGACAGTCAAAGCAGGAAGACAGCTTTATCCTTTTTTTTTTTTTTTTTTGAGTTGGAGTCTCACTCTGTCGCCCAGACTGGAGTGCAGTGGCCACTCCCGGTCACCACAGCCTCGACCTGCTGGGCTCCGGCAATCCTTCCACCTCAGCCCTCCAAGTAGCTAGAACTACAGGTGCGCACTACCACGTCCGGCTCATTTTGATTTATTGTAGAGATGAGGTCTCGCCAAGTTGCCCAGGCAGGTCTCGAACCCTCAGGCTCAAGCAATCTACTCACCTCAGCCTCCCAAAGGCGCGGGATTACAGGCTGAGCCACCGAGCCTGGCTCAGCTTTATTCTTTTAACTCCATTTTCTTTAAACTGGCTCTGCTATAGCAAAAATCCCCGAAGAAAATGTGTTTTGGATCACTTCTAATTTTTGACAGTCACGTTTTTAGGTGCTACAGAAAAGTATATTTCAAATAAAAAGTTTGCTGTCTCATTTAATTACAAGATCTACCCTCACATGATCACATGTTAGAAACTGGAAACACAGGGAGGAGGAAGTGATTGTCATCTTTGCTATTTATCCAGATAACTTCCTACCCACTTCTTTCACTTGACTGCTACTAATTCCCCAGAATTGAAGCTGGTGATGGTAGAGACTTGACCAGTGTAACTATTCCTGGCCATGAGCTCTTCACCGTACCTCTGAAGACATTAATGAAATGTGGAGCTGTGCCTGCAGGGGTGATGACAGTGAGGTTCCAAAAGTTTCCAGAGAGCAGACTGCAAGCTTGTCTGTGACCTGGACACCCCCACAACTGAGCTTGTTCTGCTCTGCTGAATGTGGGGAAGATGAAGTTCAAGGTAATTTGAATTCAGGCCTGAGGCAACACAGATGCTAATCCAGGATCCAGGGGCCGGCATTTTTCTTTTTCTTTTTTTTTTCTGTAAAGGATAAGATAGTAAATATTTCAGCCTTTGTGGACTGCACAGTCTCTGTTGCTGCTCTTCAGTTCTACCACTGAATGCAGCCATAGACAATATGTAAATGGGTAAGTATGGCTGGTTCTCAATAAAACTATTTATGGACACTAAAATTTGAATTTCATGTAATTTTATATGTCATGAAAGTTTACTCCTTTTTTACTTTGACATTTTTCAACCTTAACATTGTAAAAACTATTCTTAGGTTGCCAACCACACAAAAATAGGCAGTGGGCCAAATACGACAAAGGGGCTGTAGTTTGTGAATCCCAGCCCTAAGCCACCAGAAAATCATAGCCATGGCAGCACAGGAGGGAGGGGAGATGAAAAGGTTATAGAGGCTGGTTCTAGAGATGACCATGAGAGAGGTCCAGGCACATCTTCAAAAGTGACACAAAAAACTATCCTCTGTAATTCTGGAAATGGTAGGGGTGAGCATATCCAAAGCAGTGGAGAATTGAGCTGGGGTTCAGCAGGGGGAGGGAGGTGAGATGGAGGTTGTTCCTGCAGGAGAGTTGCTATATGATGGCAGCAAATCATCAGGTTATGGGGTGATGACTGGTTACGCCTGAGGGAAAGGATTTTGTGAGAGCTCCTCATTGTAGGCTTCAATTCAGGTTTGGGCCTGGGTCCTGTGTGGTGGTTAATCAGAGCAAAGGCAAGTGACCTGGCAAAGATTTATCCTCATCAGCTTTGCAAAAATTGGCACGAGGGCCTGGAGGAAGTGCTGAGTAGTGGTTAAGAGCACTGGTTTTTGCGTCAGACTGCCTGGTTACCAATCTCATCAGTGATGCTGGAAAAAAAATCACTGATGTTAGAATCAAAACCATCTACACAGCTTACTCTCTACATTGAACAGATTTTACTATTTCACTGCTTTTATTAACATAATTATTATTCCTGGGAACTCTTGTCTAGAAAGATAAAAAATTCCAAGTAACTATTATTTATTCTGAGACTTTCTGAAAGACTCATCTACTCTGCAATAGAAAGGACCACATAATAATTTACACTCCAAGACTCTCAGACATTTTGTATCAAAATTCCTTACTTTGCTGTGTCCAATATATTTTTTTTTAATTGGAGTCTCACTCTGTTGCCCAGGCTGGAGTGCAGTGGCATACTCACGGCCACTCCAGCGTCAAACTTATGGGCTCTAGCGATCCTTCCGCCTCAGCCTTCCAAATAGCCAGAACTATAGGCACGTGCTACCATGCCCGGCTAATTTTATTTATTTATTGTAGAGATGAGATCTCGCCAAGTTGCCCAGGTTGGTCTCGAACCTGCAGGTTCAGGTAATCCACTCATCTCGGCCTCCCAAAGTGCTGGAATTACAGGCTGAGTCACCAGTCCAATAATTTTAAACCATTATGTAATGATCTTTATTCAGTCTCAATAATGCCAACTATGTTGAAAGCCCCACTTTAAACTGAACTTCAAAATCTCAATAAATATCTCAATCTTGTCCTTCTTTCTTTGAGGTACTAGTTGGAATCTGAAGGTAGTACTCTCAATTACTGAAATAAGCAAGACATTCAGCTTTGTCTCATTAGCAGATTGTTTTGGTGACACTTTTGGAAGTCAATGTATGTAAAACTCTCAGCTTGATACAGGCCTCCATCATAGGTTCTTTATGAAGTTAAATACATAGATGTCCTGCAGCACTATTCTCAGTAGTCAAAAGGTGGAAGCAACCTAAACGTCTTTCCGTGGATGAGTGGGTAAACACAATGTGACGCATATATACAATGGAATATTATTCAGCCATATGAAAGAAGGGAAACTGTGTCACATGTGACAATATAGATGAACCTTAAAGACATGATGCTAAGTGAAATGAGCCAACACACACACAAAGAAACATTTATTGTGTGATTCCACATATGTGTGGTACCTAGAATAATTCAATTCTTAGAGGCAGAATTGAATAGGTATAGAGTTTCAGAGTTTCAGTTTGGGTTAATGAAAACGTTCTGGAGACGGATGTTGGTTTGGTTGCATAGCTGTGTATGCTACTGAATCATATACTTAAAAATTGTTACAATGGTAAATTTGATGTTGTATTTACCATACACACACACACACACACACACACACACACACACACACACACACACACACATAAACACGCCCATATAGAGATAGATAGATGTAGGAATACAGTTGCTTGACCACCTCCTGGTTGTCTAAGGTGCTTTCTTGGTGCTGGACCTCAGCCATTTCCCCACTTATTTATATATCCATTCTGAGTTACTTAATTTTTCACTGTGACACTCACATGTTCTTGTTCCTTATTCCTAACTCTTCCACTCTATTCTTCTTGATAAAATTTAAACTTCCTGAATAACAGCTGCTAATCTATAATTATAATGCCTCTATTCTCCAAACTAGCTGCACTTCAGTCAACACTCTTCCTGCTAAAACCTATAAAATAGAAAATTTTCTTCCCTCCTCCCCCGTATTTGAATGAGTTTCTTTGGAGATGTCTAGTTCCAGGCGTTTTCTAATAAAAGCTTATGCCGAGAGTAATCTGGTTGATTTTCTTGCACTAAATGTGTATGTGTATGTGTGTGTGTGGGGAGTGGTGGGTGGAGAACGATAAAGAATGACAAAGAGAAAAAGAGAAAGAGCGAATGATTGATTGATTAACAGAGGGCATCAATGAACTTGTAGATCTATAATCTCAGTACTTCATGGGCTCCCAGGGCTTTCCCTTGGAATGTCAATCCCTAGTTCAATGAGATGTAGGAGATTCAGGAGGTCTCAAAGAGGCCAGCAACGGCATCTGGGCCACTGGACCTTGATATTTAATAATGAGTTCCACCAATGTTACCCAGGAGTCAAAGGCTATTAATTTATATTCTGTCCCAGGCAGAGTGGATCAGAATGTAGGATGGCTCTGAGGCTGTAGAGATGCAGCTGGAAGGAGCCAGGAGAGGAAGAAGTAGGGCAGAGAGAAGGAGAAGGCAGCAGAGGCCACTGGAGACGGCTCTCCTTGAAGAGCTTCCAAGGACCAGTCTGACAACTCTTCTGTTTTGGGATTTCAGGAAAGATTTGGACAGGCTTGGTGAGGAGTCTGTGAGGTATTCTGAGCACTGGTGGAGAGTAATCCAATCACTGTTTATAGGAAGTGTTTAAAATGCAAATTTTGGTGGTAAAAGTTAAAATTTTCACTTATTTAAAGCATTATTTAAGAGATAAATGCCCTGAGTCAGTAATGGCAGGTTAGGAATGGCGGGTCCATCCTTAAATAGATGAAAGCTTCAAGAGCAAACATAATGCAATCATGAGTCTCTATCCAGAGTTCTGAAGTGATTAACAACCTGGACAAGGAGAAATGTTCTCTCACTGGACACCAGTTAGACTGGTGCTGTTGGCTCATAAGCCCAGAAAGATATACAAGCAGGTGACTAACTCTCTTATTGGTACAGTGGCTGTTTTTCATTATGCTACAGAGAATGAAGTAAAAATCTTTGTGTTATTCATGTACTACTTTTTACAGACCAATGGAGCATTTGTTTAATGGCTAGAGCTGGCAAATTAACAATAATGGACCAGACTTTCATCCCATGCAATCAAATAGATGTTATTCTCTATTGAGTTATGTGGCATAAGAATCTCACCTAATAACAGTAATAAATAATGGGGTAATTTCCATGCCAGCTGCTAATGATTGCCTTTCTTCTAACCAGGATTTTATATCATTGCATTTCTACCTACAGGAAACAATGACATTCTCATACCTATTTTTAAAGTCTGCTCTTGTTGTTTTTTTATTGCAACAGTTCTTATGGGTTATCTCAGTCTGGGAATGAATGTTTAGATCCCTTGAAGAGGGACGTGTGATCAGAAAAGTGTTGTGAGTGAAGCATGATGTGACTACTCTGGAAGAGGAGATGACAAAGGTACTTGACCTTAGGATTCAGTGGTATTTTGAATACAAATCTTTTCAAGGAAATTTGTATGAAACTTGAGGGAGAATATGTACTTTGCCAATAATGATTATTTTGCTAGTGGCTTGGATCTATCTTTAGTAGTGTGGACTGAGTACTGAAGTTTAATGGAGTAAACTTACCTGAGGGTCTCTAACCAGTGGTATGTAATTCATTGATATAATTCAGTTTTAATTTTTAGAGATCACTAAGAAGTTGAGAAGCAGAGTAGAGTTAATTTGAGAAGCAGAGTAGAGCTATTATGTAGACTTATAAATACCCTTGTTTTTTCCTTCAGGCTTTATCTTTGTGTTATCTTGGGCAATCATTTTGCTGTATTATCTTAGAGTGGTTTAACCACCACTCTAGAGCTCTGGGGGTGAATGTGTCTTAACCTCCATCTCCTTGGGATTTCTGGGCACTTGCTTTATACTTCTAATTTAGCATATCACTGCTTTGATGCTACTTAGATTGATTGTATACATGTTTGCTTTCCTAATGTGGTTGCCAAGGACCCATCTGAAAAGTCTGCTGGGTTGGGATTTCAGATGAGATTTGAGTACAGGCTTGGTGAGGAGTCTGTAGGTGATCTGAGCACTGGTGGTGAGGAAGCCATTCAGTGTCCATATAGGTTATTATTACTCTCAATTGACACATGTGAAAACTGAAGTACAGAAAGGTCTATGTGCCCAAGACTGCAGAGCTGGTAGTGAGATTGGGACCCAGGCAGTCTGGCTCTAGACTTCATAATCTTAACTGCACTCTGCTCTCTGTCTTGCAAACAGTTAGCACAGTGCCTTAGACATGGTTTGTGAATTGAATCTCTTTGCTTACAGACTTGGTGTGCAAGTATAAGATGATATTAACATGAACAAAGAATGTTTATTTGGAAATGGAGTAGATGTGTTCTAGGATGCTCTTCAAGTTCTTGCATCTCTAAAAGTGTATCATATCTTTATGGTCCTTCTGTGTCCAGCAATGCTGCCCTGGGCCTCTGGACCTGTATAAGGGAAGGAAGGAATACTCAGTACTGAGTTTGCTTCTCTGAACTTGGGAGAATTCCTGACACAGCATCCAGGGTTTCCAAACCCAAGCAGCTCCTCTTGTTGGTAATATCTGTGGGTGTCTCTCAGCTGTGGGTTTGTTCTCATTCATTGCAGAGTAAACATACCTAACATGTTCTAAATAGTCCTCAGAGTAGGGAAAATGACATTAAATAATATATTTCTTTTATATAAGTAAATGATCCATTTTACTAAGAAGAACATTTACTTGATTTCTATCTCCTCACAGTCTCATTTTAAAGCTCAACAGTTTCTAAATTACTGAAGAATACCTTGAAAAACACCCTGTTACAGTTCTCCAGAATACCTTCCTGGTGGCAATACACATAGAGACTAAGAGACTAATTTTGGATTTAGACAGACGCTCATTTTGTTGTCTGAATGGCATTTTCTTAAACAAATTGCTGAATGCTTCAGAAAGGAAACCTGTGATGTCTAGTACAGGTTGTATGCAATCCACATAAAAGAGATTGCAATACTAGTTGTCAGATGGTTTCTGATATGCCTTGGCTGATGGAAGGATGTGTATTTATGAGATCAACTTAAAGGAGAATGGGAAAATATTTAGGCTCTTTTATTTTTATTCCTACTGGTGGTAAATAAATAAACCTTGATAAACAAATGTCATATAGCTAAGAATGATTCCAATACTGGCTGCTAAAGTAAATTTTTTTATCAGAAGAACAATCCAATATACATACTCTAATTGTCATAGGAGTTCTCATAATTATTCCTTGTGAATTTCCCACCCATAGGATTGAAGAGTATTATGAATCAGAAACTTAAAAGCTTTACATTTAAGAGTAGGCTGTAAGAATAAACCCCACCATGGCAGCAATCATGTGACTAACCTACCCATCTGCCTGCTGTCCATCACGTGACGTCGGTACCTGTGCTTGGCTGCCCCTTCATGATGACGTGGAGCAGACCATCACCCAGTCACCTTAATGATCTTCCTCCAACAAGGGGAATGGTTAAAAGGACTCAACCACAAGCAACCAGTGGCCATTGCCTTGTTAGACTCTGGTGTGGCCATGTGCTCTTTGAGCTATGGCTGTTGCCACATTTCCTGACTTTGCCCTCCCTGCCCTGCCATCTTGGGGAGGTGAATCTTCTTTCTCCCTTCTCTCTCTCTCTAATTTACTTTTAACTAAACTTTTCTTAAAAAAAAAAATAGGTCATTTTGTACATAGCTTTGTGATTTAGCTCATCTCATTGTTATTTCTAAATACTCCTTTTGTGTAAATAGATATCGTTTCCTCATGAGAGTGGCATCTGTTCACCTGTGTTGTGGTGTCGGAAGAGGGGCTAATGAAAGAAAAGTACCATGAAAATAAAGGAATAGAAGCAAGTCTTAAAATGGAGAAAAACAGAAATAAAACAAAACAAAGCAAAATAGCAGAAGCTGGAAATCTGAACCAGACATGAGAGAGAGAGAGAGAGAGAGAGAGAGAGAGAGAGAGAGAGAGAGAGAGAGAGAGAGAGAATAGTAAGCCTTCATAAATTTGCAAAATTCTTGTGTAGGACATTGAATTTTCTATAGAATGTGAGATGGACTATAGTGATCCTAGAAGGTATATGGGTTAAGATTAATTGAACATTATTTATGAAGCACCTGTCAGGTGCCAGACTGTCTTCTAAATTCTTAAAATGTATGAATGAAGAAACTCATGGTACATGACCCATGTTGTGCTCTTATCACAGCACAGTTAGTGACCACACCAAGTGCTTGTGGCCTTCATTGCCTTTAGCCTTTACCTCATTGAAGGCATCAGGGTCCAGAGATTCAGTGCCTTGTCCGAGGCTACAGTGCTAGTAATTGACACAAAAATTATACTCTTAAGCTCTTCACTGAAGCATATTGTCCAGCAACTTGGTTTGAGATAGGTGAAATATTAGCCTCTTTTTATAGATGAGATCACTGGGCCCAGTGAGATAACATGACTTTTTTTTTTTTTTTTTTTTTTTTTTACAAAACTTGCCCATAGTAAGCAGTAGAAAGAACCTGATCTACATATCTGGCTGCTCAGATGGTGCTTCTTCACTGCCCCACAATGCCTTTATACCTGAAAACTGATAGTAAATATGAAATACAACCTGTGTGAATTTCAGGTATTATAAAATATTGTTGAATGGTTAAAATTATGGATATAGAATGTAAGACCATCTTTGTCAGATGAATTTCAGGCATCACAGGGAGTATAGAATAGTTGCTTTTAAAAAGTGAGTATTGAATAGCTATATCTGAGTCCTTCTTTTTAAGACAAACCTAAGAGTTTCCTAAATATATTGGGTATTATGTTTTTGTTGCTAATATTTTAAAAATAATTTTTCCTTTTCAAATTTGATATACTATTCTAATTAATCACAACATTTAGCTCACTAGAAAACTCCTAGGTAAATCAAATACATAATTTATTAAGGTACTAGTAACATACTAAATTATTAGAGTGGGCAAGAATATGTAACAAGAACCACAATATGAAAAATTTAAGTAATTCTTTTTAAAAGGTACATAATTTCCTCATCCTTATTACTTCTGTCCCATACCCACAAGCTGCAAGTTAATAGAAAACAGGAACATGGGACGTGTGTGTGTGTGTGTGTGTGTGTGTGTGTGTGTGTGTGTGTGTGTGTGTAGGCTCAGGATATTACATTTGTGTATCCAAGAATTGGTTATTTTATTCAGTTTATTTGGAATTCAGGAAAGCAGGAAACACATTTAACTCTTAAGTATCATGGGAATAGGTCATATAACACAGTCAGGAACCTCTCATAACAAATTAAATATAGCCAGGTGTGAGGGAAAATAAATTCCATATGTTTAAAAATTATTTGAGGAGATAGAATTTCACTGGAAAATATAAGTGGAATCTGGAGGTCCTTTCATTAAAAGGTTTATTAAACTGTAACATGTCTGATAGACAGTGCTTATCAGAGAATAGGATGAAGGTACCATTGAAGGGTGAAATTCCATTGAATATATATTCAAAACCTTGTTCAAACTAGACCTATGGTTTTATTTGCTCAAAATAGACTTCTCTTCTTTCATGGGTTAGAATATTCACTTAGTCCTTATAAAATGTCTGGAACCATTATGAATAGTCTTATTCCTAAGAGATAGCAACGTGTCCAAAGTCTGAGAAGGCAAATGGAATCCTACCCCATCTGAGAAAGAGCTTAGCAATATACCTAATGCCTCATTAAGTGCTTTACATAGATAAGTGTGTTCCATGCTCACCATAAGGCAGTAAGTTTCTTTTATCTTCTTTGGACATAAGTAGAGATGGAGAGATTTAGCAACTCACTAATGTTCCCAAACCTGTAAAGACTAGAATTTAAATCCAGGTCTGTCTAATTACAAAGCATTTCTGCTGGATCAGCCTGACTCTTGATGGAAAGAATTATGAGGTGATTCAAAGAAGAAGACAGATAACAGTGAGATACAAAGAAGGGAAGTAAAACAAGGGTGTGGAGTGGTGGTGGTTGGAGGTGGAGACATAGGAATGAAGCTGCTTAGCCACCTCCCTGGTTGGCTAGGTGCTTGCTTGTTGCTAGACCTCAAACATTCCCCCATTGTTCAACCTGACCACAGATATCACAACAGTGTTCCCAGATAATGTCTTCGGTCATTTCTCCTTCAATGGGAACCTGATATTTCACTCTGTTCCTTGCATTTTGGTGTTGTATCTAATGACCTCATGCTCATTGCTGGTTGACCTTGACCTTCCATTATTACAGAACCTGCTTTTTTCTCTTAGGGTAAAAATAATCCCTTGTTTGCATGACACTGTTGAATTGGTAGTGACTGTCTAAGGCAATATGTTAAGAGTAATTTTGTCTCATTGGGAGGATTGATTGAGTGTGTCTATGATTAGAGAAGAAAGAAAAGCTGCAGGCATGCATGCTATATATTCGCCACTTTTGTACAAAAGAGCCAGGGCTTAATTCTGCTTTCCCGTGTATCCTCTACTTAATTTAATTAAAACAAAACAAAACAAAAAACCCAGATTAATCCTGTGTCTCAAATGCATGATAAACAACTATGGGCAGACACTGTATTTGGTATTGGAGATACAGAGATGAAGATGACTTTGTCCTTGTCATACTATTTACCATTTGTTTAGTGCTTGACAGTTTTCATAACATACTAAAGACTTAATCTTCTGTGATCATCTCAATGAATAAGGTAGTCAGAATATGGCAAATATCATGATGCATGTTTTACAGATAAGACAGTGCAGATTTGGATGAAAAGTAACGTGGTTATAGTTACTTAAGTTATAAGTACTGAGATAGTATTTGAACATAGGTCTTCTGTATCTAGAATCCATGGTCTTTTCTACTCTAGCATATAATTCATGTTCATGTACAAATGGGAAGAGGTCTAGCTGATCTCTCTTTCAGGAAGTTTGTGACAATTGAGCCTTATGTGGCATAGTGTCAAAATATTCCAAAGAAATGAATCCAATGGAAATTTTTGACCAAATAAGATTATCATTTTGGGAATGTTTTCAGAAGAAAACCCAAAGTAACAGTGACTTAAGCAAGTTGGGGCAGTCCTCAGGATTCCGTGGTTCAAGGATATTATGGCTGCAGTCTTTGCCCATTTTTCCTGGCCTTTCCTTGAGGTAGCAAGATGGCTGCTACAGCTTCAACCATTATCCAATGATACTACTATTTTTTTTTTAGAAGGAGAAAATGAAAAGGAAAATGTGGTTACATCTCTATTGGGAAAGCAAAACTCTCTCAGTAATCCCCAGAAAAATCTGTTTGCTATAGTTAGAACTATGTCACATGGTCACCTCTAGCTTTTTTTTTCTTTTTTTTTTCTTTTTGAGTTGGAGTCTCACTCTTCTCACCCAGTCTAGTGTGTAGTGGCATGCTCATAGCCACCGCAGCCGCTACCTGCTGGGCTCAGGTGATTCTTCCACCTCAGTAGTTGGAACTACAGATGCATGACACGATGCTCAGCTAGTTTTTGTGATTTGTTGTAGAGACAAGGTCTCACCAAGTTGCCCAGGCTGGTCTCACCTTTAGCTTTAAAGAAGGTTAGAAAATGAATATCTAACCTCCACAGAAAAATAAGAGTTATACTAACATGGAAAAAGAAGAGAATATGTATTAGGTAGCCAGCTAGTTGTGTCTGCCACACATATATCTCTAAGCTAATAGTTTGGTAATTTGGGAATCTGTCATGGTGTTGGTGGTGGGGAGGTGTTACCATATAATGAAACAGTTAAATTTGTGCTTTATGGCTGTCTGTATCTACTTAAGGTAATCCTGGTTGGTTTCTATTTTCCAGAAGCACTATTATCCATAGTAATTCCAACAAGAGGTTATGAGTTGCCTGGATTTATTGTGTGTGTGCACATGTGCTTTTACATAGGACTGTGTTTCTATGTATTTTCTAAAATGTAATTTAATTGTCCAAAGGTAATGTGCACCTCACACTCTGAATCACTTCCTTTTCACAGAATGTCCTTGGCACTAGTCTTGCAGTAGGGTTAATGAATACTGTTGTTAGAACCATGTGCTTCAGTATAGAATGTCTCCACATCACTGAAGAAAAAGAGTGTATTAAGGGACAACCTCTCAGGAAATCAAGGCGTTTCCTGTTTATTTTTTTCTTGTTAAAGAAGGCACACAATTCAGCACAGTAAGAAGCGAGAACTGCTGGATACACATTTTTGGTAGCAGGAACACATGCTGAGGATTAGCAGGATTTAAATTCAGGAACTTTGGTTTTAGAAGACAACATGCTTCACATCTTATACTTGTTTTATTCTGAAAAAAACTGTTAAAAAAAGACCTTTCCAGAGAATATTACATCTTGATAATCCCAGGAAGATTGGATGAAGACCAAAGGGAAGAGATGAAGAACTGAAGTAATATTTATTACATGTCAGCTATGTTCAAGGAACTATACTTGGAATCTATTTTCTATATTAACACTAAATCCTGAAAAAATACTATAAGCAGATATTTATATTACAGTTTCAGAGGTAGGAAGCTTGAAAATTAGATAGATTAAGTGAATTTCCCCAGGTCACATAGCTAGCAATTTGGAAGGTTGACTCTTGTTAACCTTAGAGACTATTTATTATCTAATCTGCTCTGTAGAGTTGGTAAAATATCCTAAAATACAACAAATAGCTTTTAGTCTGCAAAATGTACTAGACACATTCAAATCTATACGTTCTAAACATTTTCCTCCTAACTCTAACCTGTTTCTACTTCATTTCATTTTACTTTGCTTTAGGCTACAAAAGAGTAATAAGAATGTCTCCAAACGGCTCCTCTAGGGATTAAATACACAGGAATGGGAAAAAGGCATGGCTAGCATCAAAACTCTCCAGACTATCTCTCTTATCTACTTTAGTCCCAGGATAACTTCTTTTAGGCCCAGGACATGGGAACCAGTTCATAGACATACTGCAATAGATTAGCTGTTTGGATCATAAGCATTTGTAATGTGACTATATTTATCTAAAGTGAGTGAGTTATATAGTGCAAATCACAAGCTCTTAGTGTGCTCTAGACCTGGCAGGGATCCCAAAATGCGAGTATTTTGTGTGTGTGTGTGTGTGTGTGTGTGTGTGTTTTAATGCAAAGAATAGATTAGATAAAAATGCGTTGAGCAGCAAGCGAATGAAGGTTTGAATTTATGCAGCTTCTGCCGTCTCAGAGAAAGTTCCTCTGGCAGTCCATTTTGTAGGTAAGTTAAGGTTAAGGCTAGTGTTAGGGCCTTCCTTGTATCTTTTTTCCTGTCTTCCCTACTTCATTCCACAACTGTCAGAGGTCTCATTTTGGGAACTGAGGTGAAGGAGGAAGTCAAGATCTTGGTTCATTATTGATCTTTACTTCCAGTCTTGGTTCAAGTGCCACGGAGAACATAGTTTGAAGCTGCTACCCCTCAATTTTTCTCCTCTGAATCTCATACATTTTTGGGAGTATGGTTAGTTCAAATAATTCCTTTTCTTCTTTCCTCTTCTTCTTCTCCTTCTCCTCCTCCTTCTCTTCTCCTTCTTCTTCTTCCTCTTCTTCTTTTTTAAGCAGGAGTCTCACTCTGTTGCCCAGGCTGGAGTACAATGGCATGCCCACATCTGTCATTTCCTCTACCAGCTGGTCTCAGGCAATCCTGCCTCAGCCTTCCAAGTAGCTGGGACTGTAGACGAGTGCCACCAGGCCTGACTAATTTTTTTATTTATTGTAGTGACAAGGTCTCGCCAAATGGGCTTGGCTGGTCTTGAACCCCTGGGCTCAGGCAATCCTTTCACATCTGCCTCCCAGTGTGCTGGGATTACAGGGGTGAGCCACTGTGCCTGGCCAATTAATTTATCTTCTTGATAGCTGATATACTCACCCATTTTTAATTTCAAACAGGAATTGTCATTCACTATAGTTAGTGATATTTGCAGCTGTTCCCTTTCAATTACCCATGATTTACCCATCTCCTTTATGAGCAAACTGCTAGTGATAGGCACAAAGTGGGTGGATTCAGTTTAGTATGATTTTTGTCAGACAATAAAGTACTGTAGATATTTCCCTTATATTAAGAATTCTTACAAGATAGTAAGTCTGTACTTCCTCCCTCTCTCCCAATCTCTGTACCACCCATAACACAACTTAGCTTAGATATTCTATAACCAAGTTAAAGTTCAAGACCAGTTTCAGTAATATGTGATCTGTGCAGTCCCACCAGCTCCCATCCTTAGAAGGGCCCCACACTTGGTTTAATGCTTTGTGGTGGCCATTTTGAAACTCTTAATCATTTTTTAACAAGGGGCCTTGCATTTTTATTTTGCACTGAGACTTGGAAGTTATATAACTGGTCCTGCCTGGATTACCTGCTTTTGAATAACCAAAAGAAAATGGCTGGAGAAAATAAAAATAGAAGGTAGCAATTTTATAGACCCAGAGACTTGTATGCTATGATCAACATTAGTGAGAATTGAGCAGGGAAGCAAGTCATGGAAATAGTTCCCAATTTTCAAGTCACATCTTTGCATCAGTGTAATTATGGGGTTTACAATGTGAATTCCATGAATAAGAGATAGATTTGTAGTCATGTTATTTAAAAAATGCTTTCTAGGCCAGGCGCAGTAGCTCAAGACTATAATCTTGGCATTTTGGGAGGCCGAAGTGAGAGGATTGTCTGAGCTCAGGGGTTCAAGACCAGCCTGGGCAACTTGGTAAGATCTTGCCTTTACAATAAATCCAAAAATAAGCTAGGTGTCATTGTTTGTGCCTATAGTTCCAGCTACTTGGAAGACTGAGGCGGAAGGATCACCTAAACCCTGCAGATCGAGGCTGTGGTGGCTATGGACGTGCCACTGCACTCCAGCCTGGGTGACAGAGTGAGGCATCGATTAAAAAAAATGATTTCTAGAGTCAAACAGTGATACTTTTTAGAAGACTTGATTCATTATTTCTGTTCCCTCATAAGCTCAGATAATCACAGGTCAATGGTAAACTAGTTGTGCAAAAGCCAGAGTAACTAGAATATGACTCCCCAGTCCCAGTGTGTGAAACCATCTCCCTTGTTTCCCAAACATCCTTCCCATCTGCTTGCTGTATAGCTATTGTATAGCAAACTAATAGTCAGGTGACAAAGTTTTTATTTATTTGGAAATATAAGGCCAGGTGCAGTGGTTCACACCCATGATCCCAGCGCTTTGGGAAGCCAAGGTGGGAGAATTGCTAGAGCTCAGGAGTTCAAGACCAGCCTGGGCAACATAGTAAGATCTCACCTCTACAAAATAAAAATCTTAAATATTAACTGGCATGTTGGCACATGCCTATAAGTCCAGCTACTTGGGAGGTTGAGGAGGGAGGGTTCCTTGAACCCAGGAGTTCAAGGATGTGGTGAGCCATGATTTTACTTGTTTCTGTCGTCTTTTAAGAAGCATGCCATATGTCATATTCAATTTGGGGATGCATAATTTTTACCAGCAAGTATATCTTTCTCCTTCACTTAAGCTATACCACCTTTTCTCTCTCGATTGTTGGTGAAATTCTGTCAATTCATATTTCCTGAGTCTATCCCTGCTGGTTTATAGCCTTTCCACTCTCTAACTTCAATCTCTCAATACGTCTTACGTGGGTGATCACTGTAGTTGATCCTTAACTGGTGTCAGATTAGACTCTATCTGATATAGATTCTTCACTGAATCCAGGGTAGTCCTTCTAAAATGCAAATTAGAAGTGGGGTAGATATGAAGAGAGAAAACTGATTTTGCCAATTCATACTTCCTTTTACCTTGAGAATAAGGATATTCTCCTCAGGACAAAAAGACTCTTCAGAAAGTTATTGTAGGTGCTTTGTATTCTTCCCCAGTCTCATCTCTTATCACTTCTGCCCTTGGTAGTTCCAGGAACAGGCCATGTTCTGTCTCACCTAGAGATTGTGCTTGTTGTTTCCCCTCTTTAAAACTCTTGACTCTGTCTTCTTCAAATGAATCACTTCTACTTGCTTTGCAAGATGGAGATGAACTGTTACCTTCTCCAAGGAAGCCCTAACACTCCTCACTCTGTAGGTAGTCAGGTGTCCTGCTTTTGTGCTTCCAGAGAAAACTATATTCAACTCTATATCAACACACTTTCATATGGTATTATGATTGTTTACTTATTTGACTTCTGCCACTACATTTGTCCACCTTGAGAAAGTGCCTATACTTTTTTGGTACTTGATACTTGATGCTCACAGCCTGATGAATGAATGATTAAATGAATAATGGAATGTATCAAAAGGGTATTTCATTATCTATGAGAAGTTCTAGAATGTCAAGAGTGGGAAAATCCATGCTCTTTTAATAGGCAATCTTAATTTTGCAGTTAATCATGTTTGATATTTCTTGGAGGGATGCAAATGAAAATCTTTTTAAGCCAAATCAATAATATTATATTGAAGATCAAAGTTGCTACTGAATTATGAGATTTGGGCATGGAGAAGGAAATAGATTACTATAGTGAAGACCAACTCTATAAATTATAATTTCTAAATTTACAGATCAATCACACGTTTTGGGTTTTTTTTCCGAATTGGCGTCTCACTCCGTTGTCCAGGCTGGAGTGCAGTGGCACACTCACAGCCACCCCAGCATCGATCTGCTGGGCTCCGGCAATTCTTCCCCCTTAGCCTTCCAAGTAGCTGCAACTACAGACACATGCTACCATGCCTGGCTAATTTTTGTGATTTATTGTAGAGACAGGTATCACCAAATTGCCCAGGCTGGTCACGAACCTGCGGGGTCAGGCAATCCTCTCGCCTCGGCCTCCCAAAGTGCTGGAATTACAGGCTTGAGCCACAGCGCCCAGCCCATTTTGGATTTTGAGAGGTATTTTTTACTGGTTGGGTAGACAGAGGGAAGTGTGCGGCTTCTTTGGAATGAAAAGAATATTTTGATGTATGAAGCAGGATGAGAGTCTGTTTCCTCCTTTCTGCCTTCCATAAAGCTGAATACCTTGGTTTAGGGTTTCTTTTCTTTTTGGTTTTTTTGGTTTTTTTCTTTGAGAAGAGGGAAGAGAACATGTACAGTAGGATAAAAAGAAATAATTCATATTTAACTTTAAATAAAACTGACTTTGTACCTCCAAGAAGTGAAAATATTTGAGACTTCTAAAGAACAAAGTATGTCATCCATATATTTTTCTATGGTTATTTGTATTATTCATAGAAAAGCATTTTGAATCTATCATCTAAAGCAAGGAAGGATGGCACCCACATGTCCCAGGACAGATACACAAAATCCTTTAATCCCAAAATCCGTTTATCCTTTTTGCCCACTGAGCTTGAACTGGGTTTCAAAATTATTCTCAGTGTAGTTTTTCATCTAGCTTCTACCAATAAATATGAGTTGCCAAGCAATGTTAAATCAATTTGCCATTCTTGTTCTAATGAAGATGTTTATATGATCTATCTGCTGGCTGAGTTTTCTTAATTTTGGCACCTCAATTCCATGATCATAGTTCATGGGGTGAAGTGGAGTGGGGCACATGAGGATATATAGAACCTTACTCCTAGTTCCAAAACATGTTTTTTAAAAATTTTTTAAATTTTCAAATTGTTGGGTACAATTCAGGATTGGCTATACAAACATTCATCGTGCAGGTACCCCTGTTGATGAGGTGTACCTCTTCCCCATTCAGATTTTGACAACTATCATTCCCACCCCCCCACCGCAGTTTCCAATTACTGTCAATCCTTTTCTTATAGTATTATGGTAGTTGTTCATGTTCCACTTATGAGTGAGAACATGCGATACTCGGGTCTTTGTTTCTGTGAAAGAACACGCAGTATTGTAGACTCTAATTCCATCCAGGTTGCTGCAAAGTTCATGATTTTGTTTTTCTTTTTGGCTGCGTAATATTCCATCGTGTATACATACCACTTTTTTTTTTATCCAGTCCTCTTTTGATGGGCAGCACTGTTGGTTCCATGTTCCTGCTATTGTGAGCAAGGCTGTGATAACCATATGTGTGCAGGTATCTTTTTTATAGAGTGATCTGAGTTCTTCCTGGTATATTCCCAGTAGGGGGATTATGGGGTCATATGGAAGATCAATTTTTAGAGCTTTTAGGAGTCATCACACTGATTTCCACAGAGGCTGTACTAGTTTACACTCCCACCAACAGTGTAGAAGTATTCCCTTTTTGCCACATCCTCTCCAGCATCTGCTATTTTTTGAGTTATTGATGATGGCCATTCTGACTGGAGTGAGATGGTATCACAGTGTAGTTTTAATTTGCATCTCCTTGATGACTAGTGAGGCTGAACATTTTTTCATGTATCTGTTGGTTGCTCGTATGTCTTCTTTCGAGAACTGTCTATTCATATCTTTTGCCCACTTTGTAATGGGACTGTTTGTTTTTTTCTTTTTAGCATGTTTGAGTTCTTTGTAGATCCTAAATGTTAGGCTTTTGTCAGATATAGAGTTGGCAAATATTTTTTTCCAGTCTGTGGGCTGTCTCCCTGCTCTTTTGATGATTTCTTTGGCTTTCCAGAAACTTGTCAGTTTGATGAGGTCCCACTTGTCTATCTTATCTCTTATGGCCTGGGCATTTTGGGTTTTGCCCAGGAATTGATTGCCAGTTTCAACTTCCATAAGGGTGTCCCCTGCATTTTCTAAGGTTTTTATAGTTTGAGGTTTTATGTTTTGGTCTCTGATCCATTTAGAGTTAATTTTTGTGTATGGGGATAAGTAGGTGGTGGAGCCAAAATATGTTTTAAGCTTCTCCAGAAAAGCAGAACCAGTAGAATATGGTTCACACACACACACCACACACACCACACACACACACACACACACACACACACACACACACACACACACACACACACAGTGATTTCAAGTCATTGGCTCACATGACTATGAGGGTGGCAAATCTGAAATCTGCAGGGCAAGATGAAGTTGATGTTGCTGTCTCAAGTCTGAAAGCTGTGCTGTCTAGAGACACAATTCCTTCTTCCTCAGGTGGCTTCTGTCTTTTCTTTTAAGGCCTTCAACTGAATGTATGGGGCCTACCACATCATAGAGGGTGGTCTGTTTTACTCCAAGTCTATTGATTTAAATGTTACTCGTATCTAAAAAAAATACCAGTACAGCAAAATTTAGACTGGTGTTAGTTTAGCCAAATTGACATGTGAAATGAGCAATCACAAACTTTATTGGCAAAAAGGAATTGCACCTATGTTATGGAAATGATTATATATAATTCCTTTCTCCTTTCCTTTTATCCTGTTTTCTTCCTTCCTTTCTCTTTTCCTCCCTCCCTCTCTCTCTCCCTTCCTTCCATTTCCTCATTCCCTTTCTTTTTTCTTCCTTATTTTCTTCCTTTCTTCCTTCACTTTTTCCTTCTACTGCTTCCTATGAAACATGTACTAGTCTAGGAACTGAGAATACAACGGAGGATTCCACAACTCTAGGTTGCACCATTTGCAGAGACCAAAGCTCCAACGGTGTTCACTAGAATTACAGCCCTGGATGCAAAGCAGGATTTCAGAAAAAAAAATATATATTATGCACCTTGTTTGGTTATAAATAATCTCTGAAAATAACTTCTACAGACCAATTCCTTCTTCATTAGTAAGCAAGGCGTTAGTTTTTTGAAATAAAACCTGGATACTCCGTGGGTTGCGGATTTTCTAGAAGACTCTCCCTCATTTTCCAAGATCCCTCTTTTCTTTGCTTATTTACTTCCTTTTAGAATCAAATGTACACTGGCTTCCTCAACATGCCATGTCACAGAATCTTTTCTGTTGAATCCTTTGTGTAAACAAGCATAATAAATACATTAAGAAATATTGAAGCCAGATTTGGTGGCTCAGCCCACGGGTTTGAGACCAGTCTGGGCAGCTTGGCAAGACCTCATCTCTATAATAAATAAAAAATTAGCCTGGGATGGTGGCACACACCAGTAGTTCTGGATACTTGGAAAGCAGAGGCAGAAGGATAGCTGGAGTCCAGCAGGTCAATGATGGGGTGGCTGTGGGCATGCCACTGCACTCCAGCCTGGGCAAATGAGTGAGACTCCAACTCAAAAAGAAAAGAAAAGAAAAGAAATGTTGAATAGGGTGTCTTTTTCCCAATACATGGTTTTGTCTGCTTTGTCAAAGATCAGCTAGTTGTAGGTATTTGAGTTTATTTCTGGATTCTTTATTCTGTTCCATTGGTCCATGTGTCTGTTCTTGTACCAGTACCATGCTGTTTTGGTTACTACAACCTTGTAGTATAATTTGAAGTCAGGCAATGTGATGCCTCCAGCTTTGTTCTTTTTGTTTAGGATTGCTTTGGCTATTCTCTTTTTTGAGTCCATATAAATTTTAGGATTATTTCATCCAGTTCTGTGAAAAATGATGTTGGTAGTTTGATAGGAATTACATTGAATCTGTAGATTACTTGGGTAATATGGCTATTTTAACAATATTGATTCTTTCTATCCATGAGCATGGAATGTTTCTCCATTTGTCTATGTCCTCTGCAATTCCTTTCATAAGCGTTTTGTAGTTCTACTTGTAGAGATCTTTCACCTCCTTCATTAAATATATTCCTAGGCATTTTAGCCTTGTGGCTGCCATTGTAAATGAGATTGAGTTCTTGATTTAATAATCAGTTCAGTAGTTATTGGTGTATAGCAGTGCTATTGATTTATGTGTGTTGATTTTGTATCCTGAAAGATTCCTGAATTAATTCATCAAGTCCACAGATCTTTCAGAGGAATCTTCAGAATTCTCTAGCTATAAAATCATATTGTTGGCATGCAGAGATAGTTTGATTTATTCTTTTCCAATGTGTATGCTCTTTATTTCTGCTGCCTGATTGTTCTGGCTAGGACTTCCAGTACTATATTGAATAAGAGTGGTGAAAATGAGTATCCCTGACTTGTTCCAGTTCTGAGGGGGAATGTGTTAAACTTTTCTCCATTTAGAATGACATTGGCTCTGGGCTGTGTGTTTGTCAGATATGGCTTTTGTTATTTTGAGTAATGCTTCATCTATGCATATTTTGCTGGAGGTTTTTATAATGAAGGGATGCTGGATTTTATCAAATGCTTTTTCTGCATCTATTGAAATGATCATATGATTTTTGTTTTTAATTCTGTTTATGTAGTGGATCACATTTATTGACTTGCATATATTGAACCACCCTTGCATTCCTGGGATAAAACCAGTTGGTCATGGTGGATTATTTTTATTGTGGTAAAATACACATAACATAAAATTTATCATTTTAATTATTTTTAATTGTACATGTCAGTGGCACAAAGTACATTTAAGTGGTGCAATCATAACTAACATCCATCTCCAGAACTCTTCTCATCTTGCATAACTGAATTTCTATACCCATTAAACAATAAATTCCTATTCTCCTCAGTCTCTGGCAACCACCACTATCCTCTCTGTCTCCATGAATTTGACCATTCTAGATACTTCATATAAGTGGAATCATATGATATTTACCTTTTCGTGCTGGCTTATTTCACTTGCCACAATGCCCTCAAGGTTCATCCATATTGTAGCAAGTACCAGAATTTCCTTCCTTTATTTCATATTTTTTATTTTTAAGCCAAGGTCTCACTCTGTTGCCCAGACTAGAGTGCAGTGGCATGATCACGACTTACTGCAGCCTTGACTTCCTGAGCTCAGGTGTTCCCTCCACCTCAGCCACCTAAGTTGCTGTGACTACAGGTATGTGACACAAAGCCCAGCTAATTTTTTTTTTATTTTTTGTAGTGATGAGGTCTTGTTATGTTGCCCCAGCAGGTCTTGAACTCCTAGGTTCAAGCAACCTTCTTACCTTGGCTTCCCAAAGTGCTGGGGTACAGGTGTGCAAAACCACGCTATGTCCTCCTTCCTTTTTAAGGATGAATAATATTCCATGATATGTATCTACCATATTTTGTTTATCCATTTATCTGTTGATGAACACTTGGGTTGCTTCTACCTTTTGTGAATCATGCTGCTGTGAATTTGGTGTACAAAAATCTTTCTGCTTTCAATTTTTTGGGGTATGCACCCAGAAGTGAAATTGCTGGATCATATGGTAATTCTACTTTTAATATAATAAATACATTTAAAAGCCTCTGATACATATTCTCTCTTCTGTTGAATTTTGCCCATCTTTTGTGCTTTAAGGAAGATGGTATGGTGACAACCCTGGTAAGTTATGGAGAAAGAAAGAGCATAGAGGTTAGAGTGACAGGCAGTGATACATATGTGCTCTACCCACCTGTACCAACCCCGTACCGCAATCTTTAGGTGAGGGGTATATTGAATAGACTGAAAGGAAAGGTGAAAACTGAGAGAAATTTGTCATGTTTCACTTGGGATTCACTACAAAGAATGGTCTCAACACCATTATGACAGTCAGTTTAAAGTAAAATTTGTAAATGCAAAAAACAGCTAATGGTACTGATGGGTAAATTTGAGAAAGAGGGTGGAGCAATTTTTTCAGGTGGGCAACAAATGGCCCTGTGTCTACTGAGCAGACTTCCAGAACAAGAGAGGGAGTCCACCACCACTTAAGGGTGAATGAGAATGGTACTACATGCTGAGAGTAGACTACGATGATGGAGAAACCCAAACCAAGGAAAATCAGAGCGCAGGCTCACTAGCTGTAGATTCTAACATAGCAAGAAAATAAATGACTCAGCAGGCTGACTAAGAATAAAAGTATTGAGGAAGACAAGAGAGAAGGGAACATGACTGCAGAGGACAACGTTTATCTGAAAAAGACAATTGGAAGCTGAATTATTGTTCATAGGCCCAGTTAAATTTATTTAGTACCCCAGAGGACAGTGTATGAGGAAGGTCAGTACAGTTATAAGAATATAGATTACTATATTTATTATAGAAACTACTTTTTCTAAAAAAAAATCTGAGTTGTGTGATGAAATGATAATGCTTAAACCTATATACCATGTAGATTCTCTAATTTACAGACTAACTATGAAGTTGGAGATTGAAGGGAAGAAAACATAATAAACACACCAAATTTAAATACAACAATTCAAGAATAATCCCATAACTAGCTCGATAATTTTGTATTTGGTTGGTAAGACCTAGTCTGAGATATTTTTACTCTTTCCTGTACCAAGTGGGTTTTTGTGGCTACTCTGTGAAGATCTCATTACTATGATTATTTGGAAGAAATAAGTCCTTTCTAAAAGGAATAGGCATATAAATTACTGGGTTTTAAATAACACTGCCACAGGCTATCATTGAGGAAAATAGCTTAATAAACTGTAGAATGGAGTAGCTTACCTCCATGAATCATGATGGGTACAGTTTCACTGACTTGGTTGAAGCACTTCAAGAGTTATATAGAGAGCTTAAGAAATAGCCTTAGGAGGAGGCAAATGGAATGGAATAGAATGGAAAATAACTTCGAGAAGAGGTGAGGGAAAACTTCCCCACCATCTGTGGTGCATGAATGATCAGAGACTTTCTCTACTCTTCCTTTTAGGTAACTAACATACCTAAAACCATAATATATTTTCTTTTAAACAAGCTTTAATTCATTTTAATTTTTAAATTAAGATGGTATATATGTAGGGTATACAACATGATATTTTGATACGCATATGTACAGTGCACTGAATAATACACACTATTCATCTCTTCACATAGTTACCATTTTGTTTTTAACTTGTATAGTGAGAACACTCTCTTAGCAGAGATCTACTCTCTTAGTAAAGGTCTAGTATACAACACAGCATTATAAACTATAGTTCCCATGCTGTACTTTAGATATCGAGAACTTATATTTCAACATGTCAAGAGAATGTAAAGAAATAACAGAACAGTACTAATGCTCCATTTTAAACAGTGTTTCTTGGGAGAAAGGAAAGATTTGTTTGACAACCTACCTTTTGTGCATCTGAGTTGGTAATGTGGAATGAACTAAAAGTAGAGATTCTGTACTGCTTCATGTTTTCCGTACATTAATATGAAGTAGAAGAGATTTCTTGAAATTTCACTTTCTGTCATTTTCTTTTGCTAAATTCTTCATCTGATTGAGCTCTAAATCAGGCTCATCAGTTGTGATAAGGCTCTCAACAAGGATCATGTTCATGGTTTGAGTCTCTAGCAAGGGATGAAGTATGTGATCACTTAGCAAATATTTCTGGATCAGCTGCTTATGTTTCAAGTACTTTAAAAAATATTGGAGTAATTGATATATTGAAAGACAACTTCATTGTCCCTTTCTTCTGATACTTTCTCAACACAGCAGTCTCTTCAGCCTCACTTATAAATAATTGAAGTAATATATAATGACTAAAAAAAAAAAATAACAGGTCTATTGCCCAAGGCTTATATCTCTAGGAAGGACTTCCTTAGTCTTCAGAAAGTCATATCACTATGCCATTAACCTAAAGCAAGAAAACCTTTTCTGATATTTTCCCCTACATTTAGCATTTGTAGTTAAAATACAGGGTGCATGTGTGCACACATGTGAGTCAGGAGTGGGGAAAATGTTGTGGTAGTATATTTGAAACACACTAAGGGCTATGATCTTAATTTAGCAATAGAGGGAATTATAGAATGAGACGGGATGTGGTTAAAACACATACAGTTTCTGTGTACTGTTTGCAGTCTGTGTTTTCTTCTCAAGGCTTTACTTTCAGGGGGGAAAAAGATGAATCCATTTATCAGTGAGTATAAAGTGATCGATCCCACTTTGCCTTAAATGCACCCAAAATAAATTTTGCTCATCATAACGTTTATATCCTGTCAAAATGATAAAAATTTTACTACTTATTCCAGCTATACTTTTCACTATTATAAGTAATATTGTACCAAACATCCTTATACACAGATATTTGCATATTTTTCTGATTTTCTTCATAGAATGGATATTTATAAGTAGAATTCTTGGATGAAGGTTATGCACATTGAATTATATTTATTTGAAAAATGCTGCCCTTTATTGCTGAGACAAATTATGCTTCCTCTTATAATGTATAAGAAAACCCATTTCTTACCACCCACGCCAGTCTTATGAGTTCCTTTTTCAAAAACTTTACCAGTTTTCATTTGCATTTCTTGACTCACTAAAGAAGTTAACATTTTTATATGTTTATTGACTGTTGTATTTTGACTTTTTTGAAGTGCTTTAAAAAAACTACCTTATTTTTCCATTAGGTCTATAGTATTTTCTTTAAAATGATAGCATACTGAATGCATTAAAAATCTATCAGACTCTTTCTAACTTTGTAATAACCCTCTGAAATGGTGAAGATAAATGTTATTGCCTTTATTTCAAAGATAAAGAGACTGAGCCTGCTTTTTTCATAATAAGTTAATGGGGGAAGCAATCCCACCCTAGTCTCCTCACCTCCCTGCTGTCTCCCCTTTGCCCTGCAGCCTGTCAACCACCCTGGCTGACCAGAGAACCCATTAGCAATAGCTGTAATAGAACATGAAGAGTAACCCATAAAACAAGACATGCTGATATGGGTGACTTCAAATGAAAAGCAGTCCAACTCCTAGAGATGCAGTCCACTGGGTTGCTGTAGAGCCTCAATAGGAACAGGAGACTCTTAAAAAGAGAATGAAAAAAAAAACAACCCCTCCAAAATACATTTGATAAACTTGGCATCTCTTTAGTCTGTGTTTAACACTAGCGCTTTTAATGTCACATATAAACTACTTAGGTGAAATTTCAAAGCCAAGGGAACAGAATGAAATGAATAGGTCTAGGTCATAATTAGCAACTATGTCAATCTATGTGAGGCAAATTCATGCAAATGAGATGGGTTATTTAGAAAATCTTATTTTTTTTTTTTGAGTTGGAGTCTCACTCTGTCGCCCAGACTGGAGTGCAGTGGCTGCTCCCGGCCACCGCAGCCTTGACCTGCTGGGCTCAGGCCATCCTTCCACCTCAGCCTTCCGAGTAGCTGGAACTACAGGCACGCGCTACCTCGCCCGGCTAATTTTTTGATTTATTGTAGAGACCCGCCAAGTTGCCCAAGCAGGTCTCGAACCCGTGGGATCAGGCAATCCAGTCACCTCAGCCTCCTAAGGTGCGGGATTACAGGCTGAGTCACTGAGCCCGGCTGAAAATCTTAATTTTTAAATAATATGAAATACCTGAGGTGCCCAAAGTTGTTCATGTTTTGAAGAATTTAACAGTTGTATAGCAGACAGTAACTCTAAACTGAACTAAATTCAGTCTCATTGGACAAATGTATTTATTGTTGAAACTAAAAGACAAAGAAACAAACATTTCGACATTTATGACTTTGTTTCGATTAAATAACTTGGTAGTTAAGACCAAGTACTTCTGAAAATTTCCTATTTCTTAATTGTTCTTTAAATATATTCTTACATAAAACTATAATAAATGGTCAGAGGCAGACCTTACTGTTTTAAAATTAGTTTGAATAGACTAAAAAGCCGAACAATATCATAGCATTTTAAAAGGACCATTTTATATATGTGCTAGTAATAACCTTAAGGAAATTTCCTTTGGGAAAGAGGGAATAATGCCAGAAATAATTGTTAAATATAAAGTGGTTTCAGGAAAAGATTATTAACTCAAAATTGCCCCACAGACATATATAAATACTGAGGAAGTCTGAATTCCATTGGGATTTTCATCACTTAGTCCATAGTGTTAGTAAAGAAATCTGAAATCTCCCCATTAGCCTTTAGAGTGGGGCTCAAAGGAAATGTAAACCAGATGAGGTCTGTTTCCTGAGACCCGAAGTTGAAGCTATTGGTGAGGTCCCAAGCACAATGAAAAGAAGAACATAGGGCCACATTCAGAACGGTCTAAACTTACCAGATCTTGACACAGAGAGAAATGAGTGTTATTTACTTTGGTGACCACTTGGCTGATGGAAGATATAAGGGTCAACCAGCTGGTTTTGAGACTTAATTTACTATCTTCTAGATTCACATTGCATTTATTTGAGAAGGAAGAGTAGCCAAGGGCTCTTATTTATTTTGTTGTGACCAAAGCTAGAGGAAGTTAAAGTGAATTTTCCAAGCATCTATTACCTGCTAAATGCACATTATCCATTAGATTACAGGACTGTGCTCCGGCCCAAGTCATTTTGCTGGCAAGTCAGATTAGAGTGAAATTTATTGCTGATGAAAGAGGGTGTCAATTTCCAGTGTGGTTGCTCCTCTGAAGCTATTACAAGAAGGAAGGGAAGGAGAATGTGATGTGAAGGAAGATATAATAGTTAAGGTGTTATGCTTAAAGATGTGTCCTTCTAAAATGATAAAAATAAAAATCATTCTTTAAGAGTTTACTTGGTATCTGCTCTGTGCCAGGCACTACTTTGTATGTGCTGGAGATGAAAAGATGACTAATATACACCAGAAAGAAGCATTTCCAATCTAGTTGTGGAGCTTTTGAAAATAAAAACCTAACTTCCTCTTTTCCTCTTTCCTCTTTTATTTGGATACCCTTGATTTCCTTCTCTTGTCTGATTGCTCTAGCTAAGATTTCCAACACTATGTTGAACAGGAGGGACGAAAGTTTTCGGGGGCAATGCTTACGATTTCTGACTGTTTAGCAATATGTTGGCTATGGGTTTATTGTAGATGACACTTACTATTTTGAGGTATGTTCCATCTATACCCAGGTGTTCAAGGGTTTTTATTAAGAAGGGATGTTGGATTTTATTGAAAGTTTTTTATGCATCTAATGATATAATCATGGGGTTCTTGTTTTTACATCTGTTGATGTATTTCATTATGTTTATGGTCTTGTGGATGTTGAATCAGCCCTACTTCCCAGTAATGAAGCCTCCTTGGTCATGGTGGATGATTTTTGAGATGTGTTATTGGATCCAATTTGCTAGAATCTTGTTGAGAATTTTTGTATCTATGTTCATCAGGGAAACTGGCCTGCAGTTCTTTTTCTTTTTTGGACCTTTACCTGGTTTGGGTACCAATGTGATGTTAGCTTCATAAAATGATTTAGAGAGAATTCCATCTTTCTCAATTGCCTGGAATACTTTCAATAGGATTGGTATCAGCTCCTCCTTGCATGTTTTTTAGAATTTCTCTGGAAAACCATCTGGTCCACGTCTTTAACTCTTAAAACTCAGCAACAAAAGACAATTCAATTTTTTTAAAAAATAGGTAAAGGAATTGTATAAGTATTTCTCCAAAGAAGATATACAATTGACCAGGAAGCACATGAAAAGATGCTCATTATTAGGAAAAAGTAAATCAAAACCACATGACATACCACTTTACATCCATAAAAATGGTTACTATCAAAAATAATAATAGGCCGAGTGCCTATATTCCCAGCCTATAATCCCAGTACTTTGAGAGATCAAGGCAAAAGGATTGTCTGAGCCTGAAGGTACGAGACCATCCTGGGCAACTTGGTGAGACCTTGTCTCTACAATAAATCACAAGAAAAAACTAGCCAGCAAGGTGGCGGGCATCTGTAGTTCCAGTTACTTGAAAGGCTGAGGCGGAAGGATTGCCTAAGTCCAGCAGGTCGAGGATGTCCCACTGCACTCCAGCCTGGGTGACAAGAGTGAGACTCCAACTCAAAAAAAATTAATAATAATAATAATAAGAAGAAGAAAAGTGTTGGTGAGGATGTGGAGAAATCTGAGTCTTTGTGTACTGTTGGTAAGAGTGTAAAATGGTACAACAGCCACTACGGAAACCAGTTTGAAATTTCTTCAAAACTTTGAAACTAGAAATATCAAGTGGTTTAGCAATTCCAGTTTTGGGTACATAGGCCCCAAATTACAAGTATTTGGATATATACCTCAAATATTGAGATATTTTCATATCCTTGTTCATAGCAGCTTACTCACAAAAGCCAAAATGTAGAAGCAGCCCAACTGTCCGCTGATGAATTAAGAGAATAACAAAATGGAATATATACCTACAATGTTTATATTTTCAGCTCTAAAGAGAAAGGAAATTCTGAAAACATGCTTAAAAAGAAGTGAATGGACATTGAGGACATTTTACTAAAAGAATTAAGCCAGTCACAGAAAGATACATATTGTATGATTCTATTTATATAAGGTACCTAGAGTAGTCAAAGGCATAAAGACAAAAAATAGAATGCTAGTTTCCAGTGGTTGTGTGGGGAGAGGAATGAGAGTTATTGTTTAGTAGAGACAGAGTTTCAGGTTTCTTAAATGAAAAATGTTCTTGAGATGAATGGTAGTAATGGTTGTATAACAATGTGAATATACTTATTACCACTAAACTGCACATTTGTAAATATTAAGATGGTACATTTTATGTAATATGCATTTTTTTTCAACAATTAAAAAGAATTTTAAAGCACACAAAAAAATAAAAACCAAAAAAAGTTACATTACTAAGCAATGAATCTTGTTTGAGCAGGGTAAGCTTTTGAGAACCTAATAGAGTAGGATATGAAAATGTGACCAACCGTTGAACTGAAAAGACAGGCTTGGGAATGGGAGATGTGTCATCATCTAAAGGAGACGAGCCTTTATTTCTAAAGGAGATGAGCCTTCACTTCTAAAGGCCTTCATTCTAAAGGCTTTATCCCCAGTAAAGATAGAAGAGTCCTTTTGTGTTTAAACTTCTGTCTCTCTCATTATCAGTTAAATTTTAAAAATAAAATAAAAAAGATAAAATTTAAAAAAAAGTAAATTGGAAAGGATTTGTTAATAAAATTTTAATTACCATGGTCAGGAAAAATTGACAGGGTGGATGATAGTATTGTGGTGACAGAAGGGACACCAGAAGTAGGTACTCCTTGAACCCAGAAACTGGTGCTGAGCAGCATGAATAAGACAGAATGTCCCAGGGAAGATGCCTATATTGATGTCTAAGCAGTATCTTAGAGTGAGAGTGAAGGTCCCCAGGGTCACACCAGCATGGAGAAATGAGTTCATCAGAGGAGTTACAGCTCATTTTAGGACTATGTTTTTCAAGGTAGGAACTGGGTAAACAAGACTAGCTTCAGACAATACTACAGTGCAAGACCCCAGTGGGGCATAGCTCCTATATTTGAGTCATTTCTATATCCCCAATCATCCCAAGAGAGATAAGAGAATGACGTTAATAGCAAAACTCAGAGAGACTACTGGTGTTGTGTATCTCCATCTTAGATATTAGATATGTAGAGTCACAGTTACATGCCAATGTGATAAATATTATTTTAGCAGGGTAATTTATTCAGATTTTAAGGTAGCCAGATGTCAAAATTCAACTATAATTGAGGTTGAGAGCTACAGTCTTCATACCATTTTGTTAGCCTCTGAACACATCGACTTCTGTGTCATTCAAATAAAGGTATCTTTTTTCAATAGTTGGAAAGTTGCTGTGACTAATTTCTTACAGAGGGCTTCCTTTGGTGTCAGTTAGGGGCCTATAACAGAAACTTCTTGCTAAGTGTATCCCCTCTATGCTACATATCTGCAAAGTGGCAGCAGAGAAACTGGGTCATCTAATTCCAGAAAGACCCTCTGATGTCTGGTTGCTATGCTCAGGGAAGCACCTCCAAGTTAAATGTGAAACGTGCATACCAGCCAGTGTGGGAAGTACAAAATTGGCCTAGATGTGAGGATTTCCACTCCATTAGCCTAATCCAGCTTTATTTTAATATAGTCACAGCCTATTTACCTGATTCTATTTTGTAGATGCATGTTAACCAATGGAAAAACTGAGGTTTAGTTGGCTATGTTGCCCCTTAATGCATCAGTGTCTAAGCTGCTGTGTGTACATATGCAACGAAGCCTATGCTACTGCCTTATTTTGAGCAGATTTGCTAGAATGAGAATGTTACAATACAACTGACATTCCAGAGAATCAAATGGACTACAGACCTTGAGGACGTGTCCATCTCCAGTAGAATTTAGATTATGTCAAATCTCCTGGGATTATATACATAATTTAAATTCTCCCCCCCAAAAGTGTGTGTGTGTGTGTGTGTGTGTGTAAAGAGTACATGGCTTTGCTAACATTAGGATGCTGGGAAAAAAACTGATAGATTCTATTCATTTAAAAAAGTAGGGCTAGGCGCGGTGGCTCAAGCCTGAAGTCCCAGCACTTTGGAGACTGAGGGGATTGCCATAGCCCACAGGTTTGAGAAAAGCCTGGACAACTTGAGGAGACCTCATCTCTACAATGAAGCAAAAAAAAAAAAAAAAAAAAAAAATAGCTGGGTGTAGTAGTGCATGCCTGTAGATCCAGATACTTGGAAGGCTGAGGTGAAAGGATTGTCTGAGCTCAGCAGGTCGATGCTGGGGTGGCCAAGAGTGTACCACTGTATTCCAGTCTGGGCGACGGAGAGAGACTCTAACTCGAAAAAAGAAAAAAAAAAAAAAAAAAGAAAGTAGCAATACTTAGGGCCATTTTTCCCCCTGTTTAGAGCAAAACCTTTCATAGTGAAAGATCATTAGTATTTTGTGCAGTGCTGAGCTACCCTCAATCCTTTTGCTGTGTTAACATCTCTGCATTATCACTTTTATTTGCAAGGCACATTTCTGTTGCAGAATTTGTAACACTGAGAAACATTTAATGAGTTATTAGCAAACACTAAAGATAGAAAGAACTTTGATTGAATTTCATAAGCTGGTTAAGATTCCTGTGTTCTGAGATTGCGATGAATGTTTACATGTCTGCTAATAAAATTCTATCAAGCAAATGACAGGTACCAATTAAAAGCAATCACAAAGCATACTCTTTTCATAATCCCTAAAGAAGTAGAATCTTTAGACGTTGGTTTGCAGGATCATAACGTGCCGTGGAATAGATTTGATCCTCAGTAGCTTCTGTAACCTGTGACATTTCAGCCTTTCCAATGTGGGAGAACCAGAGGAAGTAGAAAATGAATTATGCTATTTGCTGAAGTGTGGAGAAACACGAGTTTGTGGTCCAAGATCCTGAAACCATTGATACTTGTCCCAGTAAGGAAGTCTGAGCTGTGGAAACAGATTCCCACATGTAACATAGCTCAGGTCAGATGCAGAATTTTGTTTCATACTCAAACTCTTGGTTAGAGGCTGGCTTTCATCCAGGTAAAGTCACCAGGACCCAGTCATCTTAGGGCCTCAATGTCATGATCGCCTTCATCATTCAGCCTGCAGGCCCACGTCCTACAAAGATTGGCCTAGAAGTAGTGCACATCCCTTCTGCTCACATTCCATTGTCTAGAATTCAGTCACAGGCACACACCTGACTTTATGGGAAGCTGGGAAATAGCACTAGGCTGAGAGTCTAGGAGAAGAAAATAGGAATTTGATGAAAATAGGAATTCGATGATTAGCTAAGCATTGCCACAATACCAGGGTATAATTCCTATGAGACAATTTCTTTTGGAGAAGGAAATTTCAGAAGGGCTTGCCTGTGGCACTGCCTTGGGCCTGTTATGCTCTGAGTAAAGTCAGGTTATGCATTCTGGGAGAGGGAAGTAAAACAAATGCGGTAAGTTTTCTAGGAACACAGTTCAGATCCTCTCTTGCCAGTCCAGCCTTTCCACAGGCTTTATCTCCTTATGAAAAATGTGAACTAAGCTGCTCCTGTGCTGGGGAAATCCACATATTCTCTAAGTGAACATATTTGTTTGACAACATATTTTTATTTTACATACTTGTGAATATATATCATCCATATATATGTGTGTATATATAAGGTGCATGTATATATACACACACATTTTACTATATACAGTATATATTTCATACAGTTCAATAAACTATAGAATAATGTAGGGTCACAGATTTCTTTTATAAGTTATGTTAATCAAACATTTGGTAAATTGTCCTGCCTTTAAAATCTTGAGAAGGAAAAATAAAAATTAAAAATTAAAAAAAGGCCAGGTTCGGTGGCTCAGCCTGTAATCCTGCACTTTGGGAGGCCGAGGTGAGTGAATTGCCTGAGCCCGCGGGTTTGAGACCCGCCTGGGCAACTTGGCGAGACCTCATCTCTACAATAAATCAAAAATTAGCCGGGAGTGGTAGTGCGCGCCTGTAGCTCCAGCTACTTGGAAGGCTGAGGCGGAAGGATTGCCAGAGCCCAGCAGGTCGAGGGCGCAGTGGCTGGGAGCGGCCACTGCACTCTAGTCTGGGTGACAGAGTGAGACTTCAACTCAAAAAAATAAATAAGTAAAAAAAATAAAATCTTGAGAAGGTAAGTATCCACCTTAGAAATTCATTCTAATGTTTAATTATATATGAATTCTGAGAATCTTTCTTATCAGTAGCTGCGTTCTCTGTTTCATTGAGAGTTGTGCCCATCTCTTTCTGAATCTGAGAGGTAGACCCCTGCTTAGGTCACATGCCTTGATTTGCTTGGGGAAATTTTCCAGCCAAGGAAGTTTTGTGTGGGCCTGTGATTCAGTAGGAAGGATAAGAATGGACAGTAGGAGAGCTGACCCCAGCTCTGTTCCTCAAAAGTAGTGTGTGAGCTCTGTGTAGGAGGGCAGAGAAGCTGAAGACACTCTGGAACTACAGAGCCAATAGGTGACAGCAATGAGAAGGAAGAACCTCCTTACCTCTCTGACTTGCTACCATAATGATTGTAACGAAAGCTTTGCGCATGCAATACATACTTCAAGAGTGCCTTGAGAGTTTATTGCTCTGGGAGCCCTGGAAGAGAGCATCTTTGTTCTAGACATCGATTTTACAAAGTACACAGGATCTTATTTTTGTTAGATATTATGAGGTCCATAGATTAGGAGACAACTGACATTGAAAAGATAGTTTGTTACTCACAGTTCCCAGGAGGAGAGATCATTTCATGACACAGACAGTCACACGGAGAAGCATCAGGATTGGTTAGGTGCAGAAGGAGTAGGGAGAAAGCATGAACTGGAACCTTAACTGTGGTTTTGTGGGAAGGAATGGGTGAAGAAAGGTAAGCAACTGAACAGGATTAGGATTGGATGGTTTGCATCATTTTGACAGGCTCTAGGCTAAAGGGGTTGTCTCTAGTAGTTCAGTACCTGGCCCCAGGGTGATTTAGAGCAGGGACCTGGTAAAAAGGAGGTTGGTGGGGGCTGGAGAGAGGAGGGAGGAGTGAAGGGAGTAGGTGGAGGTATGGTCAGGATTGGTTGTTTTGTATAACAATGGTGTGCTCACAGGCAAGTTGTTTGCTCTTCTAGGGATTAATTAACCCTGGAAGGGGGTGTCCCTTTATCAAAGCATCATAAAATATAGGAAATAAAGAACATGATTAATACAATATCCAAATTCTCACAGCAGGCACTGGCATCAGTGGCCTCAGGGACATGCTACTCTGAATTGTCTTTAGTGTGTTAAAGGAAAAAAAAATTACTCATGACACCTGTAAAAGATGGTGAGGATGACTTTATTGAAGGGGTCAGGGAGGTAGGTATAGGGAGCATTGCAATGTGATCTCATATGGGTAGGGGAGAAAGATTAGACTTAACTTTAACTCTATGACAACTGAATTTATAACCAAGATGAGGGAGGTCAGTGGGTGGAAAATTACTAAGGTAAAACATCAAGTTTACGGGTTTCTGGCTAAAATGACTTGATAGGCTCACTGCTGAACACAGCTGGGGTGATAAGATATTGAAGGTGGTCAGATACCAAAGGAGAAGGATTTTTGCTAAAGTGATTTAGCAGGATTCTTACTCAAACTGGGTTCTACAAGAACATAGAGGGAAGCCCAAGTATGAGACTAGACAAGCAGAGGGACTCAGAAGAACCCGACTAGAGTTCTGGTCAAAGGAGAGTCTTTGTCAAGTGGCAGTGGATATACTCAATGAGGCAGCCCAAGATGGTCTCAGAACTAGATGTGTAGTGCTTTGACTAACTACTGACAGGTTTATGTTGAGAAGGGGAAATGTTCATAATTTCAGATATACTGCTCTTTTTTTTTTGCGTTAGAGTCTCACTCTGTCGCCCAGACTGGAGTGCAGTGGCCGCTCCCGGCCACCCAGCCTCGACCTGCTGGGCTCCGGCGATCCTTCCGCCTCAGCTTTCCAAGTAGCTGGAACTGCAGGCGCACGCTACCATGCCTGGCTAGTTTTTTTGATTTGTTGTAGAGATGAGGTCTCGCCAAGTTGCCCAGGCGGGTCTCGAACCCATGGGCTCAGGCAATCCACTCACCTCAGCCTCCCAAAGGCACGGGATTACAGGCTGAGCCACCGAGCCCGGCTTATATTGCTCTTAATGTGACCTTTTTGGTATACACAGGCTCAAAGGGCCTATGGATATAGGTGACAAAGATCTTTCATGAAATAATTTGACCGTTTTTCTCCAGATATAGGTTTAATGCACATGGAGAAGCAGTTGCTAACATTTATTTTAACTCTTTATACATGTGTTGACTTAATTGTATCTAATACAGCTCTTTTTCAGGATGCTTAATCAGAACTTTTTCAGTCTTCTTCTCGAACTTTCTCTTCTCTAACTTTATAAAAGATTCTGTCTATAAGGAAATTAAAAATTGTAATTTAAGCACTGATAATGAAATTGTATTTCGGGAGTGACTGTTCTTCATTTAGGCACATGTTTGTATTGTAGATAAAGGCCTTTGTGTAAGCCTAGTGGGCCTAGTATTAGCTTAGACTCAAAATGTTCTACATTAAAAATATACAGGAATTTAGGGAGCTGGGACTGAAACTGTAATTGAGGGGCAGAGATGGGGTCCAGAAACTTATTAGGAAGCAGGACTCATAGGATAGACGATGAGCAGTGGTGAGTGACTGAAAATAATCTGCTGTGATTTTCTGAGGTAAAAGCCATGTCCTTTTGCACCTCTTAGGTCTCAGTAGAAACTTGCACTGAGTAGTGATTTGGGAAAATCAAATAAAAGGGGTTGTATCCAGTGTTTGAGACAATGAAAAAAAAGAAATAAGTAAGCATGTGGATATAGTCAAATTAGTATAGTAACTTCCCTACATATAAATGAGTTCCCTTCCGAGAGCATGTATATAATTCCAACTTGTTTGTAAGTCCAACACAGTTAGCCTAGGTACCCAACCAACATAATCGGCCATACAGTACTGTACTATAATAGGTTTATAATACTTTTCACACAAATAATACATAAAAACAAATTCAAAAATAATAAAAACATTTTTAATCTTACGGTATGATACTTTGAAAAGTACAGTGGTACAGTACAGTACAATAGCTGGCAAATGGGCTGGCATCAAATGAATGGGCAAGAGGAGTTACTGACTAGAGGAGGGTACAGTAAAGTACTGTAAAGTAAGTAAAATACTGTAAAGTACACAAAAACACAACCACTTGTAAAGAATGTATGCACATGGCATTGAATGCCAGACACATGAGCTAACTTATGTGACTGAACATGCAAAGGCACATTTGCATCTTTGAAAGTTCACAACTAGAAAGTTTGTATGTAGGGGACTTACTGTAGACTAAAGCCTAATGTGACCTGCAACATGTGGGGTCCCACCCGAGGGATTCTAGATATAATGGTGCAATGAGTTACCCCATCCTGGGCTTTCAGATTTAGCAAACGAAATACAGAATATCCAGTTGAATTTGGATTCAGATAAACAGTGATTAATTTTTTCATTTAAGTATGTCCCAGGCAATATTTAAGACAATCTTATATTTTATCAGGCAGCCTTCCTCCCTCCCTATCCTGCACATATGGGGTTTGTACCAATATTTTTATAAGCCTAAAAGGTCAAGGTGACCCCAGATAAGTAAAAGATTAGAAGCAACATGTTCTGTTTTTTTTTTTTTTAGTTGGAGTCTCACTCTGTTGCCCAGACTGGAGTGCAATGGCACACTCATGGCCACCCCAGCATTGACCTGCTGGGCTCTGGTGATCCTTCCGCCTCAGCCTTTCAAGTAGCCGGAACTACAGGTGTGCGCTACCATGCCTGGCTAATTTTTTATTTATTGTAGAGATGAAGTCTTGTCAAATTGTCTGGGCTGATCTCGAACCTGCAGGCTCAGGCAATCCACTCACCTCGGCCACCCAAACTCCTGGGATTACAAACTGAGCCACCGAACCCAGTCAGGCAACATTTTCTGATGTCTGAATTACACCTCCATTACCCAATTCTCATTTAAATTCAGTAACTCAGTGTAATATTTCTTTTTTTTTTTTATTGAGTTGGAGTCTCACACTGTTGCCCAGGCTGGAGTATACCGCACCCTTCTGGGCTCAGGCAGTCCTTCTGCCTCAGCCTTCCAAGAAGCTGGAACTACAGGCACCAGCCACCAGCCACCAGATTCAGATAATTTTTTAATTTATTGTGGAGACGAGGCCTTGCCAAGTTGCCCAGACTGGTCTTGAACCCCTGGTCAGGCAATCTTCTTACCTCAACCTCCCAAAGTGCTGGGATTTACAGGCTTGAGCCACTGCGTCCAGCCAATGTAATATTTCTTTATCACTGTATTTTCCTTTTGCTGACTACATTAACAAAAATGGCAAAGGGAGACTGGGAAGATATATCAGAATACTGGGTGTCCTGACTACAGTTAGGAATCCTTGGATCTTAGGAAAATGTTGAGAAAAGTTTAGGGAGACTGGGAAGATATATCAGAACAATGGGTGTCCTGACTACAGTTAGGAATCCTTAGGAAAATGTTGAGAAAAGTTTTGTGTAAATGAAATTTTAAGGCGATCCATGGCTTCCTTTGAAAAATATCTTAATGCATTAATTAAAATATGGCATCCTAAGAATATTTTCTATAAAAACGTCAGTACTTGGGACAAAATGGCTAAATATCTATCTGGAAGATCTCATGCATTGTAGCAACTCTGAGAAAACAATTGTCCAAAAACTCAGGGTCTTACCTAAAGCCAACTAAAATGAGTATTGTATATGTGTGTGTGTGTGTGTGTGTGTGTGTGTGTGTGTGTGTGTGTGTGTCTATATACATATATATATATACATTTTTTGGCACAGAATAATTGTTTATAGTGAGCTCAGTCTGCCCTCCATATTCCTGATAATATAACCTGCAGCATTTCACAACTATTAGGAAATAAAGAAAGTATAGACAATCAGTTTCTGGGTAGAGCTGGGTGTTTCATTTGTCTTCCAAATGAAGTTGCTAAGAGTGGGTGGAGGAAGAACTGAGCTGTGAGAGGCAAACTTGGGTCTGTTATGAATTCCAGAGCTGAGGGGCCCAGGAAGGGCTTCTTCCGGGGCCATGTGGAGAATCTGAGCTCCTCTTATAGAACACAGATGCTCTATTGGAAGGAAGTAATTCAGCTCAGAAGCTGGGCAGTATCCAGGGTCATGAACTCAGAGTTTAAAATATCTGTCAGTGACCCGAACAGCCAGCTAGGATTTCCTGCTGACCTTAGAAATTCAGAAGATTCCAAGTTGGCACACAAAATTTGCCTCCTCCTCACACTCCAGATGTCTAACAAAGAGTTTCCAGGCTTTGAAACAGGTAGCAAGTATTTTGTGAGTTTTCTGTTGTTAATTGATGGCTAAGGTTAACACCCTGAATAATAGAAATGGCTAAACTATTCCCCTAAATAATGCAACTTTAAGGGAGCAAATATGAATTCACTGACTTGGATAAATGACTATAGTAAAGAGGAATTAAAAAGTAAGAGCAGCTGTGTTATTGTTAAAGAAAATAGGCAGCTGGAATCTCTGGGACTCCAGTCTGGTCAGTGACCCAGTAGACTAAATTTTAAAGCTGATTTTTAGGTGCTAGAAAATACAAAAACCACAGGCTAGTCTACTGGAGGAACATACTCACTCGTGTGCAATTAAAACAGAATTAATAAAAAGAGACATTCCAAACTTGGTGAAAGGAGAGACCCCGAGAAATTTAGAATAAACTTAGTTCACATTTTGCCTCAGCATGACCATTTTTGCTTGGACTGACACTCTTTAAATCTAGCACAGGTTAGACATACAGATACATTTCCAATAGGCAGGTTTTAGGAAACATTCAGACATTTTACTACATGCCAAGCTGGCAGCCTACCCCACTCCTTCAGATGCAAAACAAGGACAGTTCAACCTTTCAATTCATGGTTTAGCATAATAATCTCTAAGAAACTTTCAGGCCTCTTAGCTGGTTGAAGCCATAGAAATGATAAGACCACCTTTTTTGCTAAAGACGCTTGTGAATTGGAATTATCTGACAGGTCTCTTGCAGGAAAAGCCTCTTCCCTTATTACCTCCCATCTAGCCCGCCCGCCACGGCAGCAATCATGTGACTAACCTACCATTCTGCCTGCTGTTCATCACCTGATGTCAGTACCTGCAATTACCTGCCCCTTTGTGATGACATGGAACAGACCACCACCCAATCACCTTAATGATGTTCCCCCTATCAAAGGGAAGGGTTAAAAGGACTCAACCATGAGCATCCAGTCACCATTGCCAGGCCATTGTGGCCACTGCCTTACTAGACCATGATGTGGCTATGTGCTCTTTGAGCTATGGTCATTGCCATGTTTCCTAGCTTTGACCCCTTCCCTACCTTGGGGAGGTGAATTCCCCCAAATTTACTTTCCAAACAAACTATATTTTCTAATCTAACTTCTGTGCAATTCTTTGCATCTTTCTTGTGACATTGAATCGCACACCAGACACCCACACCTCCAGTGGGCCTGAACTAATATTCTGGAGGCCCCACTGGAAGTGTGGTCCTAACATTTTTGGAGGTCCCACTGAGATCTAACAATTGGGGATTATTTTGAAGAAAAAGTATCCTCTGAAAGATGATTTTTTAAAGAAGATTATATTCATGACTCATACCAATGTAGAATAGACATGTGCCAAAGATTTTATTTAACTCATTAATTGAGGGAGTCAATACGATCTGACAAGTTCAAAGAAAAACTCTATATATACTCATTCTCTGTATATATAGAGACCCAAACCCCCCCCAATCTCCTTATAAAAAATTGTGTATTTATTTTTACATGTTTAAATTTCAGTCATCTTCAAAGTACTCTCTACTTAATAAAATACACCTATTGAGTCACTTTTTCCACTGCTCAAAACAGTTTTTGAACTCAACAATTTTGATGCCTATTAATGCTTCTGCCATTTTTTGCTTGCTTGTTTGTCACCTTTTTCACATCTGTAAAATGTTTCCCTTTGAGGATTTTTTTCATTCAGGGAAACAAAAAAAGTCACTCGGGGTGAGATAAGATAAATAAGGAAGGGGGGGCACGGGGACATGCCATTTTTGATTAAAAAACTGCAGACCATTCAGCACGGTGTGTGGGCAGGTGCACTCATAAATCATCCATCATGAAATGGGCAAACATGTTGAAAGAATCACCCCAAAAACCCCAAAATCACTGAAGTTGAACACAGCTTTTTACAGCCACACTAGCTGGTATACTGTACTGATGAATTCCTAGAACACTTACCTATCTGAGAAGACTGTACTATAAGGAAACTGACCACCAAAATAGATCATTCTGTTTTTGTGTGTGTGTGGGTCTTCCCTCGTATGTGTATATATGTTACTATGCATATGTTTGCATATATACATATATGCAAATAAATGCAGAAAATGAATTTACAAATAAATGCACAAATGACCTTTTATAGAGGGGTGAGAGTGGAGGGTAGGAGAGGGAAATAAATTATCTTTCACCTGGACAAAATTAATTTGTATGTCTATACACAAGAACATTTGCTTTGCTGTTAGTTACCTACAAATTTCAGAGTTCTGAATAGCTCAAAAACAATAATAAATGAAAACCACAAAGATTAAGAAAATCTGATGCCTGGTTTTTCATAAAAAATATACAATAATATTTTTGGTCTATTTAAGAGTCTTTCACAATTTATTCTGCCATTGTGACACTTGAAAATAAGGCAGAAATGTTACTGCAAGTGTTTTTAACAACAAATTAGAGTAGTGGTTCTCAAAGCTGGCCCCTGGATCAGCAGCAGAAGCATCACCTGAAAATAGTTAGTGCCAGTTGAAAATGCCAATTTTTGGTCCCCATCACAAATCTGCTGAATTGGTAACTCTATGGGTGGGGTCTAGCGAACTGTGTTAACAGCCCTCCAGGTGATTCTGATGTTTGTGAGACACCAGTTGTGAGGCACTGGCAGATGATCTAACATTGTCTGCCTTACAATTGATTAGGATTCAGACCCAATGGGAGTTAGATGTTACCTTGTTGAAAATTGAGAAGTTGCAAATGATTTCTGTTCAGTAAATATGCAAACAATTTCTGTCTTGTAGACAAGATAACAGCAAAGGCTGTGATTTTTGCATCTTACTTAGCAATCTTATTTCAGCACTTTCTTTCATTGGCAACGTCTAACAGTTTCCCCTGTCTTTGAACTAGGTTTGTCATTCTGCTGGTTTCCTTAACTGGGTAAATAAATTTTTGACAAGTACTCACTAACCATTTGCTTGCAAATCATGTTTTTAATCTTATCAATATTATATTTTGATATGATACAACTCAAGTGGGAGGTGTTTTGACTTATTAAGGAGAATGAAATGTAACTGAGACAATAACAGGAGTCGATGAGGGACTGGAGCTGTTCAACTTTTCTGGGGACACTATTATATCATAAATTCACCCTTCCTCTAAGTTTTTCAGTGTGAGTTTTGTAAATATTATCTAGTTTTCCCTGTGGGTTATCTCTGGTTGTATATTCAATCTGCCCATTTTTTTCTTCCTGTCACTGTCTCCAACCCTTTCCCCCACCACCTTGCCACCACACAAACCAAATTATGCTTTGCATCCATTAAGATCCTGTGCCAATTCTCACACCTATCTAGTTGAGGATATCAGTAATGAAAACATATTAGAGACTAGAGAGAAAAACTGAGTTGAATTTTTATAATAAAATACAAAATAAGTCTCAAGCATTTTTAATTATTCTCTGCTTGGAGTTTCACATAAATACTTCAAGGATACTAATTAATTTTCACCTGTCTTTGTAAGTAACTTGGTTGAAAAATGTTTAAGAAGGAAGGAGGGTCCTAAGAAGATTGTCTTTGCCAACTTTCACAAAGCCCTTAAGGGAAACACACTATGTTTAAGGCAGCTTTATAGGCTGGAAAAACAAACTTAGGAGCTTTGAGGAACTCTCCTGCTATGCTTTCAAATGGAGGAGACTTTCCAGTAAATTACAGAATTTTTTATGAGAAGGTTCTGTGGGGAGGTGTAGACATATTTAAAATACATAATTTTCATAATAAGAACTATGATGGAAAGTCTTACCAGGTGAGATTGGGCTGAAGAAGTGTAAGATTCAGAGTGTCATAACTACAAATGTCATCAAAAACATGTTTTCTCTAACTCCCATTGTAACAGAAAAAAGGCAGGGGAGCCCAGTTACAGATAGGAGTGTGTACAGCATCCTGTTGTCTCCGCCTACATTTATCTCATTTATCTCATGACTTTTTCTTCACGGATCCTGGGCTCTGGGTTTTGAGATTTCTACACCTCTAGAAACAATAAACATAGTGTCACCTGTAGACACTTTTGTTTGGCCTGCACATTGTTTAAAACAATCAGATTTTGAATGTCTTTAAGATTCTATTTGTTTGCTTTATCTGAGATGTGAGTTGGTCACTGGAGGGCCTCAGTGAAAACACGAGCATACCCTGCGTGTGGCCGCAAGCAGGGGGTTAGAGCCTGGGGAAGGGTTCTGGGGGTAGCCAACCTGGGATGTCCCCTTCTTCTCAGGCTCCATGCCTGGACAAGCAGGTCATGCTGAGGCTGTGGGTGAAGTGTTGTCGTAGCTGCTAACTACATCTTGCAGCTATGCATAGTGAATTTTCTTGTGCGTCCTGCCTTGAGACAGTCACCCTAGGCTGGTTCAGACCAGACGGTCACACCTGGGTCAATACCTATAGCCTTTGGCTACTTTTAGTTCACTTTTAGTTCATTATGATGCTAAAAATCCCACACCTAGAGAGAAATTGCAGTCATAATATGTACATGCGACATATGGATAAGTATTTTCTCACATTACACTTGTGGTCTAGAAACTCTACCCTTTTCATGCTTAACTCTCCAACACTCTACCCTACGTAAAATGTGCCTTATACATTCGGAATTGGTTTCTTCCTGTCCGGCCATTCGCTCCTGGACCACCTTCCTTGTACATAAGTTCCTAAATAAAGCCCATGTCTTGTCTTTTGTCTCCAGGTCATTTCTTCAGCCTTTCAGACACAGTGTCTTCCCTTTTGGCATCTTCGGCGTTTCAGCACTGCAGACACTCTCTGCCAGCCTATGTTGATCTTTTTTCTTTGAGATCATCCCAATTTAACTTTCCAATGTCCTAAATGTAAGAAACATATTCATTAAATAAACATCGAGATATCATTAAACTTTCATAATGAGAGAATGAGAGAGAAAATATGAAAAAGACCTTGTAAAAACCATAGATTGTGGCTAGACTAAGAGGTCATTGAGTCCTCTGCAAGCTTGAACTTTCCCAGGAGCATGAAATTATCTCCTATAATGATCACCACATACATAACCCAAGGTTCTGACAGATTAACTTGATTTACTCTTTGCAGTATCCTCCCTGATGGTAATGACATAGGCGGTATGACTCAATGCACAAAATCCTTTCATCTCTGCATACCATCCTGTAATGTAAACCAGGGTGGTTGCTCCACTTCCCTCAGTCTCTCCCTGAGACCCTAACACGCTACATAAACAAGGAAAGGCCCCCTCAGCACATAACTCTCTACAGTAATGAACTTCAAAGACATTTGTGGTATTCCATTCACAAGTATTTCTAATTTGGGGCAGATGCACATATGCAAAATGACTCAGTCAGCTGTACGTGGTATTTATATTATGAACCCAGTGTGCCAAAGTACTGCTCTCCTCCTTCCCCCAGTTGTAATTTGTTTAGAGAAAGCATCTCAGGAGAGGGGGAGTGACGGGTGAGCAGCCACTCTCAGGCTGCCAAGCTGAATGTGTGTGGCCTTGGGGAAAGTCTGCTTTGAATGAGAATACTGACTGTGTATTTTCCTCACCAGAAAGAATGCTCAAGGGAAACTATCAGCATATAAATTCCTTTGCCTGGAAATCAGGAGGGGAAAAATTTTTCAGAGATGCCCTACAGGATGCCTTTTGTCTCTTAAGATGCATTAATAGTAACTGCATCTCTATGCAGGCAGAGCTCAAAGCTCCTAGCCAGCACCCCCAAGTTACAAAGTACATTATTTTCTTTATTTGTCTAAATCCATTCCTTCTTTATCACCACTCTGAGACAACAGAGAGAGATGGGAGAGGAAAAACAGCTGAGATGGAGAACCTCATTTCTTATACTTGACGTTTAATTTTAGTGAACATTCTTATTCCTGTTTTATTTAACCAAATTTGTCGATTTATTCTTAGAATTAACTCTCTCATCTGTTTCTTTCTGTCCATCTCACACTGCTACCATCTTACTTCAGGTACTATCTTGTCGTGTCTAGAATACCAGGCAACTGCCTCCTGGTCTCCACTTTTTCCTCACTTCAGGACCAGTTTTAGGTCTTCCATTTTTTTTTTTTTTTTTGAGTCAGAGTCTCACTCTGTCGCCCAGGCTGGAGTGCAGTGACACACTCATGGCCACTGCAACCTCAATCTGCTGGGCTCAGGCACTCCTTCTGCCTCAGTCTTCCAAGTAGCCAGAGCCACACCTGGCTAATTTTTTGACTTATTGTAGAGACAAGGTCTCACTAAGTTGACCTCAGGCAATCCTCTCACCTCAGCCTCCCAAAGTTCTGGGATTATAGGCTTGAGCCACCACACCCAGTCAGTTTTAGGTCTTCTTAAAATCACTGATTGCATCACTTTCTTGCTTAAATCTGGCACTCATGTTCTTTGATTAGCAAATATTTGAGTGTCTACTGTATGCCTTTAATAGTTCTAGACGCTGAAGCATTTTTAAGTTTACTAAAAACTCAACTGGCGAAATACAGATTAATTGGAAAAAAGGCACATAGATTTACGTAACACATATACATGTCCGCCTTCATAAGTAAGACTTAAAGATACAGGGGAAATTGTTCATTTTTATGCTTAAGCTCAACAAAGTATAGACAGCCATGTAGAAATATAATTGGACAAAAATATATGATCTAATGTTAAGAGGCTGAGTGGAGATACCCAGCAAGGCCCATCATCTAGACTTTTTTTGGTTTCTCTGTGTGGCATCCTTCCTTCTGGGTATAGGGCAGGACACTCTCTGGAATGGGGGTCTTATGACCTAAAGTTGAACAAGGTAGGTCAGAGCTTTTCTTTATGGCAGGTTTTTTTACACAGAAAGACCAAGGAAATATGAGAGTACTACTTTTAGGCTTTATGACTGGTTTTGAGGAAAAGGGATTTTGGTTTCTATGACCTGCCTTAGGGAAGAGGGGTTCCACTTTCTATGACTGGCCTTGGGGAAGAATGGGCCTGAAAGACAGGAGGGCAGGAGAAAGTCAGAAAAAAATTTTTGTTTCTGAGGCTGCCTCTGAGGCCTTCATGTTGGGGTATTGTTTTCTGAGTCTCAACACATTGTAATCAATTTCCAGTTCTAATATATAGATAGATAGATAGATAGAGATAGATCTATCTATCTATCTATCTATCTATCTATCTATCTATCTATCTATCTATCTATAATTTTTGAATTGGTGTCTTACTCTTGCCCACACTGGAGTGCAGTAGCACGCTTCCAACGACTGCAGCCTCGACCTACTGGACTCCAGCGATCCTTCCATCTCAGCTTCCAAGTAGCTGGAACAACAGGCGCGCACTACCACATCCAGCTAATTTTTGATTTATTGTAGAGACAAGTTCTCGCCAAGTTGCCCAGGTGGGTCTTGAACCTGCAGGCTCAGGCAATTCTCTTGCCTCGGCCTCCCAAAGTGCTGGGATTACAGGCTGAGCCACTGAGCCTGGCTTCTACTATATTTTTCAATCCACTTGTCTGCTCACTTTGTCCTGAGCACCTACTGAGTTTTTGGACCTCCAATTTTTTCTTACTCTTTCATTCCCACCTGGAGTGATTGCTCCTCTCCTTGTTATCTACTAAATTCCTACTCCTCTTAGAAATTCTCGACCAATGGCAGCTCATCTATAAAGATTTCTGTGACCCTGTTCTAGCCCACTTACCTCTCCCTTCTCCAAACTTATGTAGTATTAATGGTTGACTTGACTCAGTCAAATAGCTTCATTACTGTTGAGTACTGCTTCTTATTTATTTATGTTTCATCCTGCCTTCACTGTGGTGGGACTCAGAAAACAATATCCCCCAAATGAAGGACTCAGAGGCAGCCTCAGAAACAAAAGTTTTTCTCTGACCCTCTTCAGCCCTACTGCCTCTCAGTCCCATTCTTCCCCAAGGCTACATAGAAAACAGAATCCCTCTTCTCCAAGCAAAATCCCTTTTCCCCAAAGCCAGTCACAAAGACTAAAAATAGTACACCAATATTTCCTCAGCCTTTCCGTGTAAAAATTGGCCATAAAGAAATGATCTGACCTACTTTGTTTGACTGTAGGTCATTAGGGCCCCATTCCAGAGAAAGTCTCGCCCCACACCCAGAAAGAAAGATGCTATACAGAGAGGCCAAGAAGAATGTAGACAGACAGGCTTTGCTGGGCTTTCCCACACAGTCTATTAGCATTAATCATATATTTTTGTCCAGTTGTATTTCTACATGGCTTTCTACATGTTGTTGAGCTTAAGTTTAAAAATGAACAATTTCCCCCACATCTTTAAGTCTTCATTCTGAAGGCTCTCATGTATACATGTTAAATAAATGTATGTATCTTTTCTCCAGTTAACCTACTTTTTGCAAGCCAATTTCAGCAAACCTTCACAGAACCAAGGAGGAAATGTTACCCCGGCTCCTATAACTATGACTATAAGCTCCAGGAGAACAGAAACATATATTTTTTATACCTTTGCAAGTTGCAGTAATCAGAACATAACTGATAGCAAAAATACACTATGATTATTTGAAACAGCATATATTTACCATGAAAGGAATAGTCAGATATCTGACTAAAGAAATTTTTTAGTAATACCATCAGTCACAAAACAGAATAAAAACAAAGACTCTGCTTTCAGTGTGTAGTAGTCCTGGAAGAGCTAATGATCTGGGTCTAAGTCAAGGCAATCCACTCAATAGCACCTGTAGGGAAGAAAAAAGATAAATTTCATCAGACTCCTGTAACAAAAGACAGATTAACAAGAGAAATAACAACAACAACAGAATTATTAACAAGTCTACCTCAGGGAGTCAGGGAGGTATATATAGGGGATACTCAGGGGCTGAGTAATTCTCAAAGAGGTGACTTTGAACTCAGGTTTAAATAGAAATTTCAACAAAGAACAGTAAATTTTTAGACAAGTGACAAGACAAATGAAAAGGACTATTAGTCTCTAGGGGCAGCAAATTGTAAGACGGTGGATAAATGGTAGATAAAAGCTAGTTAGTAAAGTTTACCATGTAGATTCATTGGTGCTTTCTTCAGCCTTGTTAGGATCTAAAGTTGTCTTCTGTGATGAATCTTTTTCCCTTTTTTGCAGAGAGAGGAGGAGGTGAGGGGATTACAACACATTACAGCAAGCAGTAACAAGTTTGGTTAGATTGATATTCAATATTTACAACATTATTATTCTGTCAATGCTATCTGCAGCTGGATCATGTGGTGTAAACTTCCTTCATCTAAACCTTTGTTTCCTTAGAGTTGATTCATATCTTGTTTGCATTTCTTTTAGTTTCTAATTTTTTTTTTTTTTTTTTGGGTTGGAGTCTCACTCTATTGCCCAGACTGGAGTGCAGTGGCCGCTCCCGGCCACCGCAGACTCGGCCTGCTGGGCTCCGGCGATTCTTTCGCCTCAGCCTTCCAAGTAGCTGGAACTACAGGCGTGCGCTACCACGCCCAGCTAATTTTTGATTTATTGTAGAGATGAGGTCTCACCAAGTTGCCTGGGTGGGTCTCGAACCCTCAGGCCAGGCAATCCACTCACTTCAGCCTCCCAAAGGCGCAGGATTACAGGCTGAGCCACCGAGCCCGGCTAGTTTCTAATTTTTAAAATGGACTCAGCACTAGCTAATTTATTCCCAACATGCTCTCATTTCTGTAAATATTGGAATGTATTCAGACCCATCAAGGATTCTATTAATTTTCTTTCCTTGGAGACATCCCTTGAGAGCTGTCTGGCCTCCACCAATTTTTACTCGTTGTTCTCTAGAGCCACTGCACATCTGTGGTCCTGAAGATTTTCTTATCATCCTCCTTTGTCTTTCTATAATGTTGCCTATCATTTCCTGGATCTCATATAATTTTCTATTTGATTATCTTCTTCTATGAATAAAGCATATCTTCTAGTACGTTCCTTAAGAAAATCACAAAGGTGATACATTTTTGAGACTGTGCATATTTGAAAAATTCTTTCATTTTGCCTCATAGCTGAGTAACAGTTTGAATAGATAGAGAGTTCCAGGTTGAAAATCATTTTTCCTCAGTATTTGGAAAGCATTGCTTCATTGTCTTCTAGTTTCCAGTGTTGCTATTGAGATGTGTCTTTCGATGTGGAGTTTTGATGTTTTAGAACCTGACAGTTCTCTCTGGAATCCTGTAGAAACTTTTCTTCGTATTTAGTGTTCTTAAAATTTTTATTTTTCACTTTTCTGAAAATTTCTGTTAATGTGCCTTTATCTGTGTCTATTTTTTTGCCTGTTGTGCTGGGCATTCATCTGGGTCCTTTGAAGTTGGAAGTTTCTGTACTTTATTTCTGGGAAACTTTCTTAAGCTGTTTTATTGATGACTTTAACCGTCTATTTTCTTTTTCTAGATCATTTATTCTTAGAATGTTGAACTTTCTTCACTGGCCCTTTACTTTTCTAATGTCTTCTCCCTGAATTATACCTCTTTTTTTCCCTGTTGATCTGCTTTTTGGTAGTTTCCCTCAACTTTATCTTCCTAGGGTCATTTTTTCATTTTTCTGTCATATATTGAATCTCTAAGAGCTCTTTTATTTTATGAATTGTTAGTAGAAAGATCTTATGAATTACTAAAGTAAATAAGATTTAATTATGTCAGTTAGATATCATACTAAATAGTTCTTAGAGTTGTATAGTACTAAGAATATAAAAGAGAACAGTCAAGTTTACAGGTCTTGCTAGATACAAAATAATTTTACATATAATTGGAGTCTGATCATGCAAAAGATCTGTATTGTCACAAAATATATTTACATGCTTTTTAAAAAAGTTTTTTATTTTAGAAAAAAATAAGCGTACATGGTCCAAGAAATGAAACATCCGATCATGTAATCAATATAGGTGTGATTAATTTGGTATTGGGAATAACTTGAATGTAGTGGTCTATGTAAGCTTGGAGACCATTTCCTCTTTAAGTTTTCTCAGCCACGAAACAGGAACTATAAAAGGATTCAGTATTACATCACTCTAGATGTTAGAGGCTCCAAAACCTCTGTTTTATGTAACCAGATGGTATTTTTCTTCTTAATGGGTATGCATATTTTTCTAGAAGATTTAGATTAAGTAAGAATGACTGAGTAAAAGAATGAAACTGGTTCTTATGTTAAGAAGGAATCCACATACATTTGCTACCTCATGTGGTTATAAAGACTACTGTGTCGCAAGCTTACAATTCCAATGCATAAACGATTAATTTAGATGGAATTTTAGGTGAGATGTTACTAGGTTTTTGTACATTATTGGTACATTTAAGAGAACTTTGGACACATTTAATTTATAGATATAATAATTGTGGTGTTATGCTATAGATAATTATTTTCATCCACTGTTCCTGACACAACCCCTGTAGCCCTTGTGACAGTCTTTTGTTAAAATGTTGGGTATGTTAGGCCTCAGGGGCAGGCCTCAGAAACAAAACCTCTGACTTTTTCCCCACCCTTCTTTCACCTCCTCTAATCTTCCCCCACCTTTCTGATTTTGGATATTGAAATCCTCCCCAGAGAGGATCTAGCCCTATACACCGGGGGAAGAAGTGCTGATGTCATAAAACTTCAATGAAAATCCAGGAGAACTAGGTTTTGAGAGCTTTCGGATAGCTGAACACATGGAGGTTCCTGGAAGGTGGAGTGCCCAGGGAGGGCATGGAAGCTCTGCACCCCTTCCCCCATGCTTCTACACATCTCTTCATCGTATTCTTTGCCTTATCCTTTATAATAAACTGCCAAATGTGTTTCATAAAGTTCTGTGAGCCACTTCTGCAAATTAATCAAACCCAAAGAGGGGGCCATGGGAACCCCAACTTGAGGCTGGTTGGTTAGAAGTTCCAGAGGCCTAGACTTGTGACTAGTTTCTGGGGCTGGGAACATCCTGCAGGACTGAGCCCTCATCCTTTGGGGTCTGACACTATCTCCAGGAAAATAGTGTTAAAATTGAATTGGAGGACACCCAGCTGGTGTCACTGCTTGGTAATGGGGAGAAACCCCCACATTTGGTCACAGAAAACGTCTAGTGTGTTGATGAAGGTTTTAGTGTGAAAGTAGAGGGAAAAATTCTTTTTTGGAGATTGTCCCTAAGGAATACTGTTTAGATATAATAGAAGTTTTAAAATATTTTGACCGGTCAACCAAGAAAAACAGCAATATTGATGCCATGACTTCTAAGGCTACCTTAGAAAAGGCCATGCAGTTTCTCTTGAATTCTTTCAGGTCATTTGCCTTTGGAAGTGTGACCTACTATGTTAGAAGTTGGAGTCGGCCATGCTGTGAGGAAGACCAGGCTATCATAGAAAGGCCTCATGTACATATGTGAGCTTATAGTTCCATCTGAGGCCTCAGATAACAGCCGATATCAACAGCCGAATACTTGAGTAAAGATACCTCCAGTGATTACTGCTTTTAGTGGATGAGTCACCCCAGCCTTCAGTCCTTTCCAGCTGAGGCTGCCAGACATTGTGGAGTAAAGTCATCCCCACTGTTCCCTTCCCAATTCCTGGCTCAAAGAATTCATGAGCATAATGATTATCTTAAGCTGCTGAGCTTTAACTGAATGGATACATTATCTATGAATTATCTAAATTCACAAAAAAGTTTTGCCTGTTACATCAAATAGTTTAAAAAGTCCAATGTGTTTTAAATTACTGAGTTTGTAAATAGGAACAAACACTATTTCAAACCTCTTAAAACTGAATGTTACAATGTGCCAGATGTAAAATTGAATAACAAGATTAGCAAATTGACCTTAAAAGCTTAAGAAAAACATTAGAGTTTGAAAAATATAATCAATAATTCAAAACTAAGCATTTCAACCAAAGTAAGTAAATTTCTACTTTGTCTTATCTCAATACAAAAACTGCCTTGCTTTCAAGGACATCAGAAAACACCAACAAGTATAATCCCTTTTTATTGCCTTAAGTATGTATTTCATGCAAACAGAATCTTTTTACTTCTTTGAGAATATTTATGCTAACTATTTTTTCTCTCTGAGGGTGTTATTTTCTGTCCTTGTATTTTCTGAATCTGTATTTGTCTGTTTAGCATCCATTCATTGCAAAGTCAGTTATATTACCTATGTTTTATTTTCTGTATTATTTATGCTGTGGCATCTGGGGGCTCAAAGAGCTGGGAAGAGATTGTCCCTCCCAGGAATATTCAATTATGAGAGATAACAAAGGGTTCAGCTGGAAGCACATGTTTTATATATAAACTTTGTAGTTTAAATGTGTTCTTTCCAAAATTTGGGTGTTGCCAATGCAATAGTATTAAAAGGTGGGCTGTTAAGAGGTATTAGGCCATGAGGGCTCCTTTTTCATCAATGGACCAAGCTCTTTAAAAGGGGGATTAACCGAAGGAGCTTATTCTTTTTCTGCTTTTCCATTTTTCTTTTATGTGAGGAAATCGTATTTATCTCTCATGTCCTTTCACCTTTTGCCATGGGATGATGCAGCAAGAAATCTTTTGCTAGATGCTGGTGCCAAGCCTTGAACCTCCCAGCCTCCAGAACTGTGGAAAATACATTTCTGTTCTTTATAAGTTACCCAGTCTGTGGTATTCTGTTATAGCAGCATAAATGGACTAAGACAGAAATTGGTACCAGAGGTGTAGAGTGTTGCTATAACAAATATCTCAAAATGTGGAAGTGGTTTTGGAACTGGGTAATTGGTAGAGGCTGGAAACATTTTGAAGTAAAGGCCAGAAAAAGCTTGTATTGTCATAAGTGGAACAGTGAGGGCTCAGAAGAATAGGAGAACTGATGAGGAAGCCTCAGTTATTTTAGTGATTGCCTGAGTCATTATGGTCAGAATGTTGATACAATTATGAAGACAGTGAAGCTCATTCTGACGAGATCTTAGACAGAAATGAGGACTAGCTTATTAAAAACTGGGGGAATGGCCATCCTTTTTACAAAGTGACTAAGATTGTGTCTTGTGTCCTAGAACTTTATGAAAGAAAGAACTTAAGAGACATGAACTAAGATACTTGGCAGAAGAAATCTCTAAGTAGCAGTGTTTGGGATTCTGCATGGCTTCTCTTGATGCTTATAGTAAAATGCAAAAAGAGAGAATGACTTAAAGATAGAATTTAAAATTACAAGACAAGCAGAGTGTAAAGATTTGGAAAATTCCTAGCCTGGTTATGTAAATAATAAAAACATGTGCCTAAAGAAGAAAATAAAGAGTGTGCCTAAGCAACTGATAAGGAGATTAATATGAATAGAAGGAAGCCTGGTATTATTCATTAAGACAGTGGGAGAATGATTTCAAAGGTGATTTTTCAAAAGAGATATTGAGAGTTACCATATTCATCACAGGCCCAGTGTACAAGGGCCATTGGGGCACACCAGTTTTGGTGGAGGGTCCTAGGATACCTGTGGGACCCCAGGGCTCATTGTCTAGGGCCCTCTCGGGTCTCTGTTTCCCTTATTCTGGTAAAACACTTTTTGGTCACCTCTGTTATGGTTCAAGTGGTCCCAGGTATGGCTTAGGCCACTACCCTAGAGAGTGCTAGCAAGTAAGTCTTGGCAACATGTATGAGGTGCTAAATCTGAAGCTGTGCAGAGTACAAGAGGCATGGCTATCTCCATTTAGATTTCAAAGGATGTCTCGGACAGCCTCAGGGCCAGGGCAGAGATTTGCTAGGGGTAGAGCCACTGCAGAGTGCTCCCACTAGGGCAATGCCCAACTAAACTGTGGGGTTGGAGATACCGCAGAGACTCCCTACTAGGGCAATGTTGAGTGGAGCTGTAGGAGCAAGGCTGCCCCCTAGATCCTACATTTGTAGAGCCACCAGCATGCAGCATCAGCCTGGGATTTCAATGCATAAGATTACAATGTACAATTGCTGAAGTATGGGCTGCATCCAAAATATCCACGGGAGTGAGACTTCCTAAAGCCTTGGGGGCTCATCTGCCACCAAAATGTGTTCAGAAGGCAGGACTTGGAGTTAAATAAGATTATTTTCAAGAATTAAGATTTAATGTTATTTGCCCTGTTGAGTTTTAGACTTACTTAGCTCCTGCTACTTCTTTCTTTTTCCCTAATTTTCCCCTTTAGAATAGAGTGTCTGTCCTATGCCTGTCCAACCATTGTATTTTGGAAGCACATAACTAGTTTGATTTCACATCTGGAGGAAAATTTTGCCTTCAATTAATCATATCTTGAGTCTCACCCATATCTGATTTTGAAGAGATCTTGGATTTAGACTTTCAAGTTGATGCTGAAATGAGTTAAGACTTTTTGGGGTTGCTGGGATGGAACGAATATATTTGTATGTGAGAAGAACATGAATTTTGGGGGTATAGGGTGGAATATTATTGTTTGAATGTCTCCTTTAAAGCTCAGATGTTGCCAGTGTGATAGTTTTAGGAGGTAAGCCTTTAAGAGGTAATTAGATCATGAGGGATCCTCCTCTGTGAATGGGATAAGTTGCCATTATAAAGGGACTTGACTGAGGAAGTTTATCTTTGTTTTGCCCTTCCACCTTCTCTTATGTAAGGATGTAGCCAGAAAGCTCTCATAAAATGCTGATACATTGATCACTGACTTCCCAGTCTCCAAAATTGTGAGAAATAAATTTCTGTTCTTCATAAATTACCCAGTCTGTGGCATTTTGTTATAGCCAGTACAAATTGACTAAGGCATAAATCAACCAATCCAGAGTCTATACCCCCAGACACTTCCTTATCTAACTCTCACACACTAAGCTAATATTTCCCCTGCCTTAAATCATCTAAAGGCCAGGTACCACACAAGTATAGACTATCCCTATAACCCAAAGCTCACCAGAATTATTCAAAATTACCATCCCTGAACTGTTAACTCTATCCTGTCCTTTTCCTACAGAAGCCCCAATAAAATCTCTGGCCTAGATTTTCTTCTTGCTCCTGCTTTCTGTCTCTTCACTGACACTGGTGCTTTCTTTTTTGTGGCATGCAATGACCCTTTTCTGGGACCTGTGAATATAATAAACTTCTTTCTTTCAAACCTCATCCTGATTTTCTTGAGTGATCACACAGAGTTTACCATACCACATTCAACACACACCTTTTTAGGACATTCCTGCATAGTCTTTGTTTCCTCCAAGTTAACCTTATTTATGTGGCCTCTGATTTTTATTATTTAAGACATTCTTCATTTGTCTGGTGACCCTAATTGCTTATGTTCAAGAACTGGGCATTAAGAAGTAATTGGAAATTCAATGTCCAGGCAGGGGCTTGTCAACCATGAGTTTTATTCAGGTCTCTTCTTTTGGGCGTTTAAACTCCTTAGAAAACAAAATTCCATGCTCTTGCTGGGAGAATATTAACCTAAATGTTAGCATTTTGAAAATCAATCCAGGGAAAAAGGCTGGAGGTCTCAACCTTCAGTCAATAAAGCTCTGTTTAATCCCCTTGTTTTCAGTAAAGTATAATGTACATGGAGACACTCTGGCCCTCCCTAGAGTTACCAATTGGAGGCCAAATCTAAAGGTTTCCTGTGTCTCAGATGATAAGTACACATTAAAAACCATTCAATAAGGTCTTTGGAATTGAAGGAATTACTCACTGTGGTGACTTTTTATCATAATCACTTAAATACAAATAACGAAAATGTCCCCTTTGCACTATGGATTATAAATTTAAGAACATGTAGTTTATAAATGTTAAGTACAGAGGATTAATTCAAATACAGGTAAATAAATAACTTAAATTGGAAAACAATTTGCAAGTCTTGAAGAAAATACCATGTTACTACTAAAGCACTTATTGATTAGAAGCTAACAAATCCCTTGTTAAAATTTGATACATGTATTCAGTTTTTATTATTAAAGGTGGAGAATGTTAGCAACTTCGAATTTGACATCTGCTAACATGCTGTTTTGTATCAGTGATGTATGATTGGTTTCAAATGCCTGAATACCAGCAGAACCAGAATATTTCTTCTCTTTCCATTTCTTCAATCAAACTCTCGATGCTATATAAAACATCTTCCTGAAGAGCACATTGGTGGTGCTTTTATTATGATTATGATTATTATCATCTACTCTCATCATTTAGAACGTTCTATTTTCTTGCTATATGAAAGAAATCACCTTAAATAACATGGCCTTTTAAAAGAGTTGAAATTGAAAAATAAGTTGGAACTTCCATCTGAACTGACCTTTGACTTAGATGTAGCCACAGACTTTTCAGGGATTGCTAATCTCAGTGTGATACAATATATTTCTTCCTTTAAAATTTTTTTCTTTAGAAAGTCATTTGATAAAAAATAATAAATAGGTCTTATGAAAGGAGGAAGGACTACTTTTTCTTTTCTTTTCTTTTTCTTATTTGGTCTTGAGATCTCTCCTGAGTGGCCATAAACTTTAGACTGGCTCTGAGGGGAATTCAAATAATGTGGTCTTAAATGTTATGGTCTGTTTTTCACGGAATAGTTCTTTATTCTGGCAGATGACCTAATGCCTAAGTTTTGGATTCATGACCATATGTCCCTCACATGTTTTGATATATGTTTTGCCTATAACTTCTGTCTCTCTAAAAATGTATAAAGATGTGCTGTCAAGCATTTTGGGCACACGTTCTCAGGACTTCTTTGGATTGTGCCACAAGCTCAAGGCACTCACATTTGGCTCAGAATAAGCCTTTTGTTTCACTTGCAAATGTCCTTGTGCCTCTTGTCTGACCTGTGTCTGGTTTATTCTTAGCAAGACAGCCACTCTCTAGGAGAGCTATGACATAGGGGGAAGTTAGGATCAAGTGGGTTTGTCAGGTGAGACACAGAAAAGTCAGCACAACAAAACACATGGAATAATTGGAGCAGTGTATCACTTCCAAATCCATGAAAGACCAGGGGACCAATAAGGGCTGATGGGAAAGTTGTGGGGACTACCATGACTAACCAACAGGTGGAAAGTAAAGGAAACTAAATTTGTCACCTCTAAATATACTTCTTTGACATATTTTGAGATGACTTTTCAGAGGCTCCACAAACAGAAGTAGCCTTGAAAAGTTGTCTATTGTGGGGAATATTGGCATCTGCAGAGAATCTGCATTCATATAACCAGGTTATCTAGGAGGCCTTCCTTTGTCTGGATCTAGGAAAGATTTGTGAGAGTCTGACACCTTTAAAATTCTGAAAGAAATATTTACTACCTATTCTTTCTGAGGGCTGCTACCTGTGAGATTTCATCTATATAAAAAAATCACCTTTGCTAACTAGGCCTCTGCTTCTCTCCCTCCCCTAACTTACCTTGCCACTATAACCTGATTTACTACTAGGGACTAAACTCTGACCTTTTTATTCTCTTGCCCCAATTCGTAAGAGACCTAGGGAGTCATACACTATAAACCATAAAGTCTCATCCGATGGGTTTTTATTAACCCTATATAATGTGGCTTACTTTTCAACCTAACTCTGGCATAGCAACACATCACAAATAAAGAAGAAAATCAGAATGATTTTATGACCCTGCAAAGCTGTCTCTTGGGAAAATTTGCATCTGTATAGAATTGCCTTCCCAAGGATTCACAGAGAAGTCATACATGTGCCAGCTATTCTCTTTAAAGTCTGCAATTTGTTACCTTCATCTACATATCAAGAATCCTGGCTTCTTCAATCCCCCCTTATCTCAACTCAACATTTCCTTTACTGATTTCAAAATTCTTTAGACAGAGCTTAACTCTTTGTACTAATTTTCAGTTAGAAAATCTTTTGATTCATTTAAGATCTGCCAGCTCCACTTTGAGATGTCCCATCTTCCTGGGTTGAACCAATGCAAATCTCACATATATTGATCTTTGCTTTTCCTATAATTTCTATCTCCTTAAAATGTATAAGACAAAGCTATAATTCAACCATTTGGGGCACATGTTCTCAGGCCTGGATCACTCACATTTGTCTCAGAAAAAGCCTTTTAAAATATTTTACAAAGTTTGTCATTTTTTGTCAATACCATTCTAAGTTATTTTGGGTCATAATCTGAGTCCTCATTCTTTCTTTAACCACAAAATGGTATTTAAGCTTCTGTACACTATTGGGGGTTTGAAGTAATCACTCTGTGATTCTCCCTGTGCATGTTAATAAATTTGTATGTCTTTTCTCTTATTAATCTGCTTTTTGTGAGTTGATTTTTTTCAGTGAATCTGAAGAGGGTAAAGGAGAAGTGTCCCTTGGTCTCTAGAGAAGCCAGAGACCAATGGACCTGTGGGCCAAGGTCTTTACTGGAGTCCAGGGTGTTGCCCAAACAACTTTCCAGTGGGGAGTTCTTTTTGTTTTTCATGAGTTGAGGTCTCACTCTGTCACCCAGACTGGTGTGCAGTGGCACAATCATGGCTTACTGCAACCTCAAACTCCTGAGCTCTAGCAATCCTTTCTCTTTAACCTCCCAAGTAACTGGGATTAGAGGCATGCACCACCATGCCTGGCTAAGTTTTAAATTTTTTGTCAAGATGAGGTTTTTCTATTTTGCCTAGGCTGGTCTCAAACTCCTGGGTTCAAGAGATTCTTCCACCTTGGCCTCCCAAAGCACTGGGATTGCAGGTGTGAGCTACCATACCTGGCTTCCAAATGAGGAGTTCTAATTTGTGGGTCTAGAGTAAGCAGACGTGGATCTTGCGAATCCATACTGGGACTTAGGAGTGTTCACTGTGGCATATCTACACAGTCCATTTGAGGTGTGGAGGCCAATACAGTAAATTTGCTAAGTTATATCTATATGTCCTGAGGGAGTCATGAGTATAGGGCAGATATCTGGATCAACCACGTGGAGAAACTGGGAAGAAGAAGAGAACCGGAAACTGTTTTAAAGATGACTAAGCCCTGTTTCTGGTCTGGGACATTTAAACTTATACTCAGTCAAAACAGATACTGAGGCAACATAAAATTACAAGTATTCACTGCAAAGGCCAAGTTATTTTTTTATTTTTATTTTAAAGATGTGGGGTATAATTCAGGATTAGGTACACAAGTGGTCATCATACAGGTGAGGTTGGGGCCTCCCTTTGGTTCCCACTTCACCTGGTTTGGGATCAGGTACCTTTATTGATGTTTTGTTTCCCCCGCCACCCTTCCTGCCCTCCCCTAGCAGTGTCCTGCTACTGCCAATTCCTTTCTTATAGTATTATGATAAATGTTCAGGGTTCAGTCATGAGTGAGAACATGTGTACTCAGTTCTTTGTTTCTGCGACAGATCACTGAGTATGATAGACTCTAAATCCATCCAAGTTGCTGCAAAATCAAAGGCCACATTATGATCACAGCTGTGAGTTTATTATATTTGCCAAAGTTGGAGACGGACATTTGTAAAACTATAGTAGTTATAAAAAGTAGTAGCAGAATCATCTGTAAGTCAACCAATGTATCCAGTTCTCATAATCCCAGGAATAGAAATTGTCTTCACTGCCAATATAAGCCTTCCTAAAGAAGGACCCAACACATAATTTAAATAGTAAATACTCAGGCATTGAATCTTCTAGTGGCACCAAAGTCAGTTAAGAGTTTTTTATTATTTAGACAATTTAAGAATTATTTTTGGTAGATCTAACATCTAATCTATGAGCAAATTTTTTGGTATTTGTATTATTGACTGATGAACAATACTTGAAACAAATGTTTTACTCTCACTTGCAAATGAGTTTTGAGGGAATTCAGAAACTGTTTAAAAGTTTTAACCAAACATTTGCAAGCAACTTACTCTTGAGAAAAGCATAAGCTATCTGCAGAAAGACAGAATGAGTAGAATATAGTAGAATATATATATATAGAGAGAGAGAGATAGTAGAATATATCTATATCTATATATCTATATCTATCTATCTATCTCTCTCTCTCTATATATATATAGAGAGAGAGAGAGAGAGGAGAGAGAGAGAGAGAGAGAGAGAGAGAGAGAGAGAGAGAGAGGAAATTTATTAGGGGAATTGGCTCACATAATTATGAAGGTTTAGAAGTTCCACAATTGGTAACCTTCAGGCTAGAGAACTAAAGAAGTTGGTAATGTGGCTTAGTCCAAGTCAAAGGACTCAGAACCAAGGAAGACAGTGGTATAACTCTCAGTCTGAGGCTGAAAACCTGAGAACCCAGAGGTTTGAGGAGGAGGAAGGAGTGCTGGTTCAAAGTCTTAGAGTTTAAAGGACAAAGAACCTGAAGTTCTAATGCCCCAGAGATGGAGAAGACAAGTGTTCCAGATCCAGAAGAGAGTATAAATTTACCTTTCCTTTGCATTTTTTGTTTTATCTGGACTCCTAGACAATTGAAGGGATGATGCCTGCCAACACTGAGGGCAGATATTTTCACTCAGTCTACTGACTCACAGGCCAATCTCCATCAGAAACATCTTCATAAACACACCCATAAATAATGCTTTACTAGCTTTCTAGGCATTCCTTAATATAGTCAAGATGATACCTAAAATTTCCATTGCACTTTCAAATTTCAACTAGCTATTCAAAAGTTTGCACATGGATTTATTCTAAAATATAATTATATTTTTATTATAAATTACTCTGTGTGCAGAAATGTACAGATAACAATATAACTGATATCCATAAATCTACCATCCAGACTTAAAATATGTTATTTCTTTGCTGCATTTTTTTTCAGTCCACTTTTGTTCTTAAAGAAATAAAATTGAAAAAACCCCAGAAAACTAAAGATAAATCCCTACCACATTTTCACTCTTTGCTTCTTCAACTAACCTAAAATTTATGGAAATCATTTTCATGCAGGTTTTTAAACTTTTGCTATATTTAAAGTATTGTATAGGAGGGTGAGGTAGAATGATCACTTGGGCCCAGGAGTTTGAGTCCAGCCTGGGCAGCATAGTGAAACCATGTCTCTTAAAAAAAAAAAAAGGCGGGGCGTGGTGACTAGGTTTGAGGCCAGCCTGAGCAACTTGGCAAGACCTCGTCTCTACAGTAAATCAAAAAATTAGCTGGGCATGGTGATGCACACCTGTAGTTCCAGCTACTTGGAAGGCTAGGGTGGAAGGATCACCTGAGCCCAGCAGGTCGAGGTTGTGGTGGCCATGAGTGTGTCACTGCACTCCAGCCTGGGTGACAGAGTGAGATTCCAACTAAAAAAAAAAAGAAGAAGAAGAAGAAAGAAGTAAAAATATTGTGTGACTAATTAGAATATTAGTTTAAGTTCTTAAAATGGAGGTTAATGATACTATACTAGTTTTATGCAATTTGCTTTTTAAAGTTGAAATTATATTGTAAAAGATTTATTCACACATACAGATTGATGATCTAGTTTATTCAATAAAGTTTTGTTGTAGAAATAAGCCAAGAGTTGTTGATCCATACTATTACTAGTGGATACTTTAGTTGCTTCTAATATCTTGCATTAAAAACATCGCTGCAGTAAATATATTTGTTTATGTCTCCTTGATAATATGCGCAAGAGTTTCTTTAGGGCAGTAGTTCGCAACAAAAGATGATTTTGCCCCCAGGGGACACTTGGCAATGTCTGGAGGCATTTTTGCTTCTCACATTTGGGTAGGATGTGCTACTGGTTTCAGGTGGATAGAGACCAGGGATACAACTAAACATCCTTCAATGTACAGAAAAACAGAGAATTATCTGGCACCAAATGTCAGTAATGCCAAGGCTGAGAAACTCTGCTCCAGGATATGTAACTAGAAGAACAAAATAAATAGAAAGACAAACCATCATTATAAATGTTGGATTCAGCCACCTAGAACAGTTCCTCTTCAGTTAATCTATTGCTTCAGCCTAGTTACAGCCAATATTCTCTCTCACAGGGTTTTCCACAGAATTTGACAAACATTTCTCATTAGGATATTTTAAAGTCTTTTGGGGATTATAAATGGATTTAAAAACCACTGTTGATGAATCAAATTGATAAATATGGAAGATATAAAGAAGTCTAGTGAATATCTTACAATAACATATTTTTCAATAAGGAATTTTTCTTAGGCTGGATTTGAGTAGTATTATTTGACCCAGGCGGATGGCAAGCTTTCTTTTCTTAAAGTACCTATGTGGACTTGGATGTACCAGTGCAGCCTTTCCAGCTCTATGGGCTACAACGCTTATAATCAACTTCATAACAGTTTAGCTTTGGTTGATGATAGGATGTGTATGCTAGGTGACTTCAACTCTAGGAGCAATTAGTGGTCCCAAATGAGAATCCAAACTCCAGATAGTATTATTTTAGAGAGAGGTAAACTTCAGAAGCCAATTTCTAGCCCTCCAGATTTTCACTAACTTTCAAAGTTCTATTAATTATTATACTTAATGTCACAAATGGGCTTTTATTATTAAATTAGCATGATGAATACTAAAATGGTGAAATAAAAATTATTCAAGTTCAAATGACCTAGGTTTTATTAGTTTTAGGGAATCATTTTTCTCTTTATGTATGCAGTTCCGTTGCTTTTCTGCTGTGAATTGTAAGGACTTGGGTTTTGATTGCCTCCACTAGGGAGTTATAAACCTCCTCATACAATCTCAGAGATCTGAAGCATTCAGCAAGTTTCTGCTAAGTTTGCAATTTCCCTAAGGCCCTAATGAAGTTAGAACTAGATCTTAATTATGATTGTGACCTTGTTGACCAACACTGGTACCAGAATATATTTGGCTTAAAGTGGTTAATTCTGACAGCTTCATTATAGGCCTGGGAGCTATGGTTCGTTGCTGTGGTATTCAATTCTTCCTTTTGCTCTTTAAATTTAATGATTGCATGAATAAATAGAGTGCTGAGTACTACTGTCTTCTTCCACTATAATGTGCTCTGACTTCTCTAAGTTTCTGTAATATAGTAACGGTGTATTCATTCATTCATTCGACTGTTCACTGAGTACCAACCTGCTTACGGATCTTACCTCACCTGCATATGTGAGGTTGCTTCAGTCTGGGACTTTCTTCTATCGTACCTCTTTACCTGGTTGTCCTCTGTTATAACTCCTAGGTTAGGTGCTCCTCCTATGGGCTCCAATACAAGCTATGCTCCTCTAGACATAGCATTTTCCACATTAGAATGTTATTGCTTATTAGATTCAGATTACCTGGGTAAAAACCATAATTTTACTCTTCACTAGCTCTATGATCTAAGACAAGTTACTTATTTTCCCTGAATTTTATTTTCTGATTTATTAAATGGAGACAATAACATATCTACCTAACATAAAGTTGTGATAATTATATTTATTCATTCAGCAGTTAGTTATTGAGCAACTATTATATACTCGTCAGTGATCCCAAGTGGTGGGAATGAGGCAATGAACAGAACAAAATGCCTGCCCTGAATATGTTCTAATGGGAGATGGACAATAAACAGATAACTATATAACACAACATAGGGCTAGAGAATAACTGGGAGTACTATATTAGTAGGAGGAGACATTGACTAGAGACTGATATGGATAAGAACACTGAGAGAAAAGCAAGTTTTTTGGAGGTGGGAATAAGGGTAGAATGAGATGCAGAGGTCAGTTTTGGTCTTTGAAAGTTTGAGATGACCATTGTTTTTTCAAGGGGAGAAGTTGAATGTCTACTTGTGTTATAGTCTCCATTGTGAACCCCCCCAATTGATATGTTGATTTCTAATCCAGAATGTGACTGTTTTTGGAGACAGGTCTTTAAAGGGGTAATTAAGTTAAATGAGGCATATGTGGATGGGTCCTAATCAAATATAACTGAAGAAGAAATTAGGACCCAGACACACACAGAAGGGAAGACCATGTGTAGACACAGGGAGAAGATGGACATCTTCAAGTCAAGGAGAAAGGCTGCAGGAGACACCAAACCTGCTGAGACCGTGATCACAGACTTCCAACCTTCATAATTGTGAGAGAATAAGTATCTGTTGTTTAAACCATACAGTCTGAGGTATTTTGTTATGACAACTCTAGCAAACTAGTACACATTGAATAGCAGTCATGTTTAGGGGACACAATAAAACTGGAGTAATTGGCATGTGGAAGATATTTTAAACTACCAAAAGGAGAGAGATCACCTAGAAAGTTATAAGAGTAGAGGAGGGAAGAGTTTTAAGAACTGGGGCATAATACAATTCAATATGAAGAATTCACGACAATTAAGAGGAACTTGCTAAGGAAATGGCAGAGGTGCAGTCTGTAAGACAGCAGAAAAGAAGGAGAGTGGAATTCAAGAAGGCACGTGGACGCAACTAGCTATCGAGTAACTATTATATATTAATCAATGATTCCAAGTGGTGGGAATGAGGCAATGAATAGGACAAAATCCATGCCCTGCATACGTTCTAGTGAGAGATGGGCAATAAACAGATAAATATATAACACATTGTGGGGCTTTTGTGTTTCAAGAAAAAGTGAGGGATCAACTTTATCAAATCCACCTGAAAGATTGAGCAAGAAGGTAAAGGAGAATGGTTTGATTAAATCTGGCAACTTGGAGATAGTTGGTGACCTTGGCCAAAGTGATTTCAATGAATGTTGGGAATACTAGTTTGAATAGTAGTATTTCAAGAAAGAAGGGGAGGTGAAGATGTGGAGGCACTGAGTAAAGACAGCTCTTTCAATAATTTAGTGAAATAATACATGAATGTAGCAATATCATTTGGATGTTTGTCTCCTTCAATCTCATGTTGGAATGTGATTCCCCAGTGTTGGAAGTGGGGCCTGGAAGGAGGTGTTTGGGTTGTGGGGATTCTTCATGAGTGGCTTAGTACCCTCTCCAGAGTAATGAGTGAGTCTCGCTCTATTAGCTCACGTGAAATCTGATTGTTAAAAAGAGACTGGCACCTCCTTCCCTCTCTCTTGCTCCCTCTCTCCATGTGTCACACTGCCTCCCCTTTCCTTCTGCCATGAATGGAAGCTTTCTGAGGCCCTCACCAGAAGCACATGCTGGCACCATGCTTTTTGTACAGTCTGCAGAACCGTGAGCCAGATAAATCTTTTTTCTTTATAAATTATCCAGCCTCAGGTACCCCCTTATAGCAATGCAAAACAGATGGATACATTAAGTATACTTTCAGGGTTAGCTGCTGTCTTAAATATTCTTGTTACTTGTATTATCTATTACTTAGCTGCAAACTCCACAAGGGCAGAGACCAGGACTATTTGTTGATGAGTTTATTTTCAGTATCTAGTATCACACATTGTCTTTCACTCATATATAAAAGGAGATTCAAACAAATCTTTTGGTGGATTGGTAAAGATTTCTCTGATACAAAGGAAAATTTCTTCTAGCCTCCTGATTATAAATAAGTGTTCTATAGGGCTACTTTTAAGAAAGCTAATCCACATTTTTGGAACTTTGGTAAAAATTCTAGAAGTGCAGAAGTCACTGGCTGCAGGTGTGCAAGCAAAAGTGGCCCTATCTCAGGAGAAGTCAAAATTGAATATTCCCAAGCAAGACAGTGTTGATAGCAGAATTATGGAACAGATGTGACTGAGGAGCAGTGAAACACACACACACACACACACACACACACATACACACACACACACACACACTCATACAAGAAGATTAGTTGGAGAAAAGACAAACAAATTTATGAACATGCACACGAGGGACAATCCCAGAGTGATACGTGGGATTCAGACACATATATACCATCTTTTTTTTTTTTTGTCACTCAATATTTGATATTTATTTCAACTTGACCTTTCAGTAAATAAGCTTCCAAATAAATTGGATCCGTAAAGTTTTCAGTCCGAATACCCTCGTATTTCCAATGGTATATATTTTGAACAAAGGCCAGTCCACATTCTTTAAATTTGTAGATTCTCTACAATGCACAGTCTAATGTCAAATAAAGTTTTTGCTGGTTAATGTCTTTAGACATGTTTTACATTTGTACATTCAAAAGATCTGTGGTTTGAGTAAAGATAACAGTACTCTTTACATCTGTAAATTTCTTACCATGTCTCTATTGTTTATAACTAGATATATGATTTTCCAGTCATTAGAGATACTGAAAATTTAGAGTACAAATTGTCTGATGTTGAGAAAACTTGGAATAACAGTGAAAAGGTTTACCCCATTTAAGCCCTTTGCTCTCATATATAAGTAGCTGGACATATGGGAATCCATACTGAGTTGAAACTATATAAATGAGAGGAATGAGATAAAGACTTTAGCTCTCATTCAATATTTGGTTGACATATGAGCATCTATATTTAGGCATATATACCATCTTGAGGTTACAGAAAGAATGGAGGCTCAGAGCATGACCAAATCAGGCTATGGTGGTAAATCAGATTATAGTGGCAAGACAGGCTATGGGAAGGAGGGAAGAGGAAGTGGTCTTGTTACGCAGACAAAACCTCACAGATAGCAGCCTCAGAGAGAGCAAAAAGTAAATGATTCTTTCAGACCTTTAAAGGTATCAGACTTTCAGTTGATCTTTTTATCAGAAAAGGACTGTATCAATGCAGATTCTCTTATAGAAGCACAACTCCCCCTGGGAAGACAGCTTTGCAAGGCTACTTCTGTTTGCAGGCCCTCTGAACAGCCATCTGAAAATATGTTGAAGAAGTATATTTTGTGGTAAAATATTTTGATTTCCTCTGACACATATATACACAGACATACACACAGGGTGAGCATAGAGGGAGACAAAAAGCATAAGAGAAAGGGGAGAATGGCAAAGCTTTCTGTAATCAGTTACCAGACAGGACAAGAACAGAGTTCTATTATATCCTATCCTCCTAACAGCATGGTACTTCTGCAGTAGAGACCCTTCAGTTTACAGAGCACTTTTCACATACATGGCCTCAGATAACCTTCTCAACAGCTCGCTGAAGAATGCATTGTAAGCTGCATTTTACAGAGGAGAAAATTCAGATTTTGGAAGATTCAATGACTTGTTTATTGTCAGACAGTAGGAAATATTTAGACTCCTCACCTAGTTAATACTTGTGTTGGATTTCAACAGAGCTATACTTAAATTGCTTAATTTGAACATTAGAATCCTCTTTTGGGGGTGATTATTGTCCAGTTTCCCTTTCCCTTCCTTTCATTATTTCTTTTTAGACGTTTCTTTTGGAAATGGTGTTAACAGTCCCTTTTATCCTCTCTTATATGAAGTATTTTTACAGATCTAAAGTCATATTGCAAGCAATGTCACACATCTTTGGCTCCTGAGCTTATTAAGACTTCAGTAAAAAAAAGTCCACAGAAATTTTATTGAAATTCAATTCTTAGAAACATTCATTCAGTTAAATTAAATAAGACAAAAAAAAAAATCCCTTAATTTTCACTGCTTAGAGGCTGAGCCACCGAGCCCAACCTAGGCCAGAACTTTTATATGTACTGGTTAGAGGTGGGAGACAGCCTCACAATCACAGAAAAATTCAGATAGATCTATGTTTTATTTCTATCTCCAAAAAGAAACTGGCATCCTCAGCTAAGTGAATAAATGAGCAACAGCTGGGTTTACAAGCAGAGAAACATAGATGTAACTTATCTTAGATAGTCACCAAATGACTAGTTTAAAAAGAACGGTTATGTTCAGGGAATTTTCAGTACACTGTGGGAATGCTAAAGAAATTGTCTCTATCCATGCCTGTTAGCATGGAAAGGCTAATCCACAATACCCTAAGGAAGGGTGCTTTGCTTAGAAATGTGGCATTCAGTTTCTGTAACTCTGCATGGAAATTCCTTTTAAAGCTGTGCATTTCACAAAATGCAGTAATTGCCTTGGGGTGTAATAGATTACAAAAGATGGGGGTAATCACAAAGAAAGAGCATAAAGCAGAGGAAGATGCACAGAAACCACAGAACATCAAAAATAGGTCAGAAAACAAGTTCTGCTTTGATGTTTAATGTTTTTATTTTTAAGGAATTCTGTGTAATGAAGTGTAACCTCAGCAAATGGAAACTAGACTCAGTAAAGAGCCAGATAACTTGTTCTAGGAATAGAGTGGGATGAGTCACTTTCATGACATATTTGAGTAGAATCTCAATTCTTATAGTTTCAAAAAAGTGTTTCTTAATTTTGCTTTTCTTCCAGGCTGATTAATCTATTGAATTGGATGTAGGCAGGTAGGAATGATTTTACATGGTAGTTATATGAATGTCTTCTTTGGAAGAATTAAAATTATCCTAATCATGCATGGTAAGCAACCTGGAGAGGGTAGTTGTTGGAAGCACATGTCATTGAAGGAAATCAATATATTTCACCCCAAAATACAGATCCTTGGTATAATGAGTATTTTAAATTAAAAAACCCTTAGAGATCGACAAGCACTTAAAGAACCTTTTCCCCCATCTATATAAAGATAGGGACATCCCACCAAAGAGAATAATTGTTTGTTCCTTTCCCTTTATCTCATTACCCACTACAGGAAAGAAGACCAAGAATTTAACCACACCCTAACACGCTTTTTCAAGATAATGGCTTTCTTTAAGAGTCATGCAAATCATTTAACTATTTGCAAGTTAATTTCTCTTCCCATATGCAGCCATTCCCTTTAGCAGTAATTTATTATCCCTCAGTAGAACTCCTTTTCCTCACTTCCATAACCTGTTTTGCCAGGATCCAAGTCCCTATTCTTTCTATAATCTCAAGATGGTATATAAGCTTCTGTACCTCACTGGGGGGTTGGGTTTTCATTCTGAAGTCTCTGGTGTATGCTTTTTCTCATATTAATAAATTGACCTCATGTGAGTAATTTTTAGCAAATCTTCAGGGGACTAAGGTCTTTGGCCTGCATAACTTATAGATCTAGTTCTAATATTGGCTTCATCACTTGTTACTGTGTGATTTTTGCCTTAAGTCACAGGTTTCCTATCTAAAAAATGGTGGTGATTATTTTTATTTATTTATTTATTTTTGAGTTGGAGTCTCACTCTGTTGCCCAGACTGGAGGCAGTGGCCGTTTCCGGCCACAGCAGTCTCGACCTGCTGGTCTCCAGCGATCCTTCCACCTCAGCCTTCCAAGAGCCAGAACTACAGGCATGCACTACCATGCCCGGCTGATTTTTTGATTTATTGTAGAGATGAGGTCTCGCTGCCCAGGTGGGTCTTGAACCTGCGGGCTCAGGCAATCCACTCACCTCAGCCTCCCAAAGGCGTGGGATTACAGGTTGAGCCACTGAGCCCGGCTAATGGTGGTGATTATAATGTCTTGCACTGTCATGATGAGAATATAAAAGGTAACATGTGTCAAGGTCCTGATACATTTAGGGTAAAGAAGCTGATATTATTGTTATCATCTCCTAAAATAGTAATCAAACACTCAGGGGAATCCATGTGTGTGTGTGAGGGTGCAAGCATGTGTATGTGTGTGGGGGTAGGGGATGGGGGAGGGTGGTGGTAGGAAATTTGAAACCAGTCCAGTTTTCCCAAAGAACTGATATCTATGGGTTTTTTTTTAAATAAACATAGAAATTGACTCTTTTGTCTTAAAATTTGAAACTTACATTTGCCTTCTGAGTTTCTCCCTTAGGTAACCAACCCTCTGGCAAGGGACTGAAACTCACCAGAACACCATATCCTTACCCCTCACTTATCATGATTGCTTCCCTATCCTTTCCTAACTGCTGTTTTATCTTCCTTCCCCAACTGCTGTTTTGTCTTCCTTCCCTTACTGTATAACTCTCCAATTTTAACTGACTAGAAAGACAGATTTGAGCCTGAATCTCCTGTTCTCCTCAGATGATATCACCCAAGTACAAAGCCTGGCAATATTTTTTGTCATAGCAATTGACTTTCTGTGATGAGCAACAGGACCTGATTGAACCCCTGGTGTTTTGGTAGCAAATTGTTTCTGGCTACTGGAGAAATGAGTTCTGCTCTGGAGAAAGTTAGCAATGTAGTCAAACTTGTCTGATGTGAGCACTTTAGAGAAGCTGAAGTTATTAGTTTCTTTTTTTACCTGTGATCTTCAGTCTTCTTTACTAACAAGAGTTCTAATTTTAATCATTTATGTGGTTTTAAGATTATGATAAATAAGAAAGCCAGGGCTTAGCAAGATTCACATAGTTTACGCCTGTCATCTCTCATTTTGCCTGTAAGAGAGCTTGAGATCCACAATTCTTGGTAACTGGAGGGTATCTCAGACATATCAGCAGTTAGCATGGAATTGACTCTAACTGAGCTGTACCATGCACTCAAATGCTTATTTCATAAACTTCTAGATTTAATTCACAATTAAGGGTAAAGACTTCTGCAGTTCAGTTGCTAGAAAGGTACAACTCTAGTTTGAAATGTCTGCAAGCTGATGGTGACACTCATTTGTCCCTGAGGACTATGTCACTCGCCAGTTGGCTCCCTTTGCATTATATGTAAATTACCTTCTTAAAAAAATAAATATTCATCAAGAAAATGGCAATGCAGCCAAGTTTGAGAGGTATGGCTAAGCCTATGGGGCAGCTCTCTCTAAGACAATCTCAGAATAAGGATGAGAATATATTTACAAGACACACACACACACACACACACACACACACACATATATGCAGATGCATATAACATTTGAATATTCTTTTTCATGCTTTGCCTATAGTAAAAGAAATATCTCTTTCTTTACTATACAGTCTGGAAAGGAAGCTTATCTAATATCTTTAAGTTCCACATCTGTAAAAAACTGATACGCTCACTGTAAGCATTGATGCAGTGAAGTCTACAAAATTTTTAGAGGTGAGCTCTAAATTCACTGTGTTCTGTTTCTGTTCATATCATCTAGACAACTGCTGTAAATGCATTTCAATTCCCTTCACCTGCATTGAGACATTTTAATGCTTATTTTCAATATTTAGGAGGGTGGCTTCACAGAGCCTTTTATTTCATTTCAATTTATATAATTTTAGATATTCACCCGCATGCCATTGCACATACCTCTAAACCAGCCCCCAAAACATTTCCTCTTGAAAACTATGTCTCAGTCAATTGCCTAAAGCAACTCTGAATGTCAGTGAATATATAGGGAAAAAAGGAAAGAAAGAAGATGTAGGTGAGGAAAAATAATTTTCTTTTTTTTTTTTTGTGAACTCTTAGCTGGAACTCCCTGTAACAAAAAACAGAATAATAAAAGAAAACAAACAAGTTTAATAACATGTATACATCCTGTATACATGGGAGATAATCCAGATAAAATGAATAAAAATAAAGTCTCTAGAGTAGATTCCAAAGAGTTGTCTTAGATTTCCAGCTTAGTTCCCATTGATCTCTGTAGCAGGAAACACATGGTAAAACAAGGGTAAGTCTTGTTATGCAGATTTAGGTGGGTGCATTGTCCACAGACTGTCTCTAGTGATTTAGTCGTCCTTCTGTTCCTGGTTCAGGGAAGGAGATACACTTACAGATGGAAATTTCCTTTAAGGATATAAATTCTTTTCACAAAAGGGTAATTTTTCAGAGCTTCTCCTGTGACTCCAGTTTCTCAAAATAACCAGCTCAAAATAATCTTTGTGCCAAAAAGGCATATTTGGGGTAGCATATTCTGATCTCTTATAATTTTATTTTGGTGTGGCATATCCTCTCAATCAAAGGCAAGAAGGAAGAAAAGTAGAAAGGAAAGAATAAGGAAAAGAAGAGAGAAAGATTGAGTGAGGGAAGAAAATGACATATGTTTTTTATTTAGACCCACTGACTTAGCTTCTTTATCCCATCTGCCTTTATTTTATTTATTTGTTTATTTATTTCGGGGGGTCAGGTTCTCACTTTGTCCCTCAGGCTGAAGTGCAGTCACGATCATGGCTCACTACAGCCTTGACCTCCCGGGCTCAGGGATTCTTCTGCCTCAGCTTCCTGAGTAGCTAGGACGACAGGTAACTGCCACCATGCTCGGCTAATTTTTTGATGTTTTGTAGAGACTGGGGTCTTGCTACTTTGTCTAGGCTGATCTCGGGCCTGAGTTCAAGAAATCTCCCATGCTGATCTCCCAAAACGCTAGTAATATAGGAGTGAGCCTCTGTGCCTGGCCCCATCTGTAGTTATCATAGACTATTGGCTCAAGACTGGTGCTGTGCAAACTTGCACACGGAGAGGCTCTCAAAACAAATTTCCCCTCTTCAGATGGATGCTCTTTTCTCCTGCAAGTGAGAGTTCTTCCTACTGCCTTTTTTTTTTTTTTTTGAGTTGGAGTCTCACTCTCTCGCCCAGACTGGAGTGCAGTGGCCGCTCCCGGCCACGGCAGCCTCGACCTACTGGGCTCCGGCGATCCTTCCGCCTCAGCCTTCCAAGTTGCCGGAACTACAAGCACATGCCACCACGCCCGGCTAGTTTTTTGATTTGCTGTAGAGACGAGGTCTCTCCAAGTTGCCCGGGTGTGTCTCGAACCCGCGGGCTCAGGCAATCCACTCGCCTCGGCCTCCCAAAGTGCTGGGATTACAGGTTGAGCCACTGAGCCCGGTCTCTACTGCCTTTTATTTAGCCTTTTCTCCCAATTTATTTAGCTAGGAAGTAAAGACTCAGCGCTAAACCCAGTTACCTTTGTTGTTCTGCACATCATCACACTTTCCTCCTAGTGCAACTACCAGTTTTTAAATGTCCTAGAAGTTCCATTCTAGCCCAGGATCTAATTATATGCAGACCTCTTTGCCTGGTCAATTATCAGACCTTATTAGTGGTTGGGACTGGTGCTTGTCTCCATTGCTTCTTTCTCTCTCTCTCTCTCTCCCCTCCCCGCTTCTTTTTCTTTTTCTTTTCTTTTTGAATCAGGGTCTCACTATTTGCCCAGGCTGGAGTATAACAGCACAATCATGGCTTCCTACAGTCTTGACTTCCTGGGCTCAGGCAATTCTTCCATCTCAGCCTCCTGAGTGGTGGGTGCTACAGGAATGCATCACCATGCCCAGCTAATTTTTAAATATTTTTTGTAGGGACTCGGTCTCACTATGTTGACCAGGCTGGTTTCAAACTCCTGGATTCAAGCAATCCTCTTGCTTTGGCCTCCCAAAGTGTTGGTATTATAGGTGTGAGCCACCACACCTGGTCTCCATTGCTTTTCATTCCACTTGCATGATCTGCTTTGTTGTAATCTGCCCTGTGCTATGAATGAATCCCAAGTAAACCAACAAACTTCCCTTGCATGGGAATATTATTCTTCCCATTCTACAGGTACAAAAAACTGAGGCTTAGAGAAGTTTTATGATTTGCTCAAAATTTCATAGACTTCGAAAAGCCCCTTTGGAGAAAACTGGAGGGTAAAATTTTCTGCTTATAGGCCCCAAAATCACAATGAAAACTAAACATGCCCAAAGATATTTATCACAAAGACATGGAAGTCTCCCATCAACATCTCTTAAGGACTAAATGTGAACATTAATGGTTGTGCTTTGTCATCACTCAGCTACCGCCTCTGGTTCCCGTGTGTTTAAATAGTTAACTGCAATCCTTTCATGCATAGTACGTGCCAGCTGGATAATGGTTAATCTGAAGTGCTCACATCTTAGATTTGTTTCTTAGCATTGTTCGGAAATGGGAACTCAAGAGGTAGGGATATTTGTTTTTGGTATTGGTAGAGCCTCATCATGGAGTTGTTCCATTGTGTTTTACTTATAGACATGTAACTTGGGTTTGTTTGCAAGAGTAGAGTCTATCAAAGAACTGGTCCTCTTACTTCTCTTCATAAAGAAGTGTTTATAAACAAAGATTCTGCACCAAATATGCTGGTTCTCTGAGACAATGCCAAATCCTCTAGTATAGTAATAATTTAAAACCATGTGTCCTGGAGTCAACATGTTCTTATGGAAATTGCTACAGTTGGAAGCGAGATGAGTTTATAGGAAAAATGTGTTAAAATCTAAACACATATTAATAGCCTCAAAGAACTGGAGTTTATTATAACATCTTCAAAACCACTTTTCCTTTCTATCCGAAAGCTTATGGCATTTATGAAAGAAATATACAATCATATAGTAAGAGCACTGTGGCTGGGTACTTTATTCACATGTTTTCATGTGTTAGGGCTTTTCTTACTCAGGGCCTGATATATAATAGACACTCAGTAAATATTTGTTGATCCTGAAAATGAAATCTACAAGTACTAAAGATGAAATTTTAAGTCATAACTTCTGAGTCCCTATTTTCTATTTTATGAAATAATTCCACACTGAATCTCCACACTATTGGATGAATTGAGGAAAATATACTTTATTTAGAAAGGAAGTGAGAGAGAGAGAGAGAGAGAGAGAGAGATAGAGAGAGAGAGAGAGAGAGAGAGATGATTCACCTCCCCAAGGTAGGGGACGGACCAAAGCTTGAATTTAGGACATTCTGTATGTGAAATAATTTTAGAGACAATGTTCCCAACTACCTTTACTTATATATATTAGTAAACCAAATGTGTGGATAAAGCATTGTTTTTGGCTGTGCTCGGTGGTCCAACCTGCAATTCCAATACTTTGGGAGGCCAAGGCAAGTGGATTACCTGAGCTTGCGGGTTCGAGATCAGCCCGGGCAACTTGGTAAGACCTCATCTCTACAATAAAAACTAACTAACTAACTAAATAAATAAATAAATAAGCCAGGTGTGGTAATATGTGCCTGTAGTTGTGGCTACTTGGAAGGCTGAGGCGGAAGGATCACTGAGCTCAGCAGGTCAATGCTGGGGTGGCTGTGAGCGTGCATGCCACTGCACTCCAGCCTGGGTGAGGGAGTGAGACTTTGACTCAAAAAGAAAAAAAAGAAGAATTGTTTTTACCATGTACTCCCATTAGTCCAATGAATTGATAGGTTCTCCTTTTAACCAGTTTCTTTTTGGTTTTATCTAGTTCCTTTACTGTGTATTTTGACCCTTTTAGATACATATATACAATCCTTCTAAACTGTTAAATGTCTGCCCAGATCGCGATGCACAAACATGTTAAAGTGCTCCTGGGATGCTATTACTAAAAATAATAAATAGATCACAATCATTAAAATGAAAGACTAAGCATTTTACAGAAGAAAATTATTCAAAAAGTCAGGGGATTGAAACAAGTAAGTTTTTTTTTTGTAGATTGAAATACTTTTTGATCTTCATTTCCCTTTTATTAACAGCTGCATATATTTATATTAGGGCAAGTGAGGGTAAGAATCCCTCTTCAAAATACATTAATTATACATTAATTATGCGATGTTGAACAGATAATTAATTAACATAGATTATGCAGATCCAGTATATTCAGTAAAGCTAACTAGAACATTTGAATATTTGTATGTTTCTATAGTGTTTGAAGATAGCACTTTTGATGTCATTATTAGTTTGAGTATAGACTCATCACCTCCAAGTGTCACAATGAAATATTATTAACTGAGCACTTGTGCATATATTGTATACATTGTACATTGAGGGTAGGTATTTTGTATAGATTATCATGTTTTGGGCCCTTCCTTACTCAGTACCCTGTCCATAATAGGCACTCAATAAATACTTGCTGATTTTAATATTGATCAACCTTTGTTTTTCCGGGCAGAGAGGGAAAGAAGGGACACCTTTGTAAATATGTGTCCTGTTTTTAACAAATATAGGGAGAGCACAGGACTTTTCTTCTGTTTCTTCTCAATTGCCTCTGTTCAGAATAAACATTATGTCAAAGTGACATATTTTTAAGTGGTATTATTGGCTGTCCTTCATGCCTAAGCTTACTATTGATATACCAAAGTTAACAGGTGAATAATCCTTGACTAGGGTTAATCATGCTGCAGATCACAGGCCAAAAGCTTAAGCATTCTTGCAGGCAACTGGGAAAAACCTCTATTTGGCATCTACCTTGTTTAAAGCACTGTGCCAGGCCACTGGGGACACGAGATGAAATAATGGAAAGAAATGCCCTTCCATTAAGAAGCTTATTACCTAATTGCATCTAAATTTTTCTGCTAGTAAAGTTTGAAGTATCCAACAAACATCTAAAATTGAAGATCTCAGGCTATTTTCTGCAAAGTGGCTAGTATTTCTTACGTTCTCTATCTCAGCAAATTCAGCAATGTGGAATTATCCTAGACTCTGCTCTCTCCTTTATCACACATATCCAATTGATCACTCACCTGGAATTCTATTGATTCCTGCCTTTGAATGCAGTATATACTAATACTGATCATTTTGAGTTTTCACTAGGTTTTGCCTAATATAATTTGTTAAGATAACCTCCTTACTTATAGCTGTACTTACTTGTGTACACATGCATTATCTGCACTGAGCCGGAGGGAGCTTTCTCAAAGCTAAGAGCCATTCTATTACTTAAAATCTTTCTAAAAGTCCCAAAGGCTTATAGTAGAGGTCCTCACATTCCTTGAGAAGGCAAATGCAGTCTGGATGAGATATAAAGACTTCACCATGATTACTGGACATCCACTCTTTTTCAGGCCATACAGTCACCAAAACAGAGCAGGCAATATATCCTGGAATGGTCCCAATTTATGCCCACTGTCCCTGAGTAATGATTAACAATGCCTCTGAAGTGTTTTTTTTTTTTTTTAATTTTTTTATTGTAGTGACAAGATCTCACCATATTGCTCAGGCTGGTCTCGAACCCCTGAGCTCAGGTAATCCTCTTGCCTCGGCCTCCCAAAGTGCTGGGATTGCAGGCATGAGCTACCATGCAGGGCTTGAAATGTTTTAGATGATAAATTAGTGACCACACTATCTATGTATCATAAACTTGTTAAAAAGAGGCTTGTGAAGACTGTCTGGTAAGAATAGCCTAAAGAAAAATAAACTAGAGTTCCAGATCTCTTATCTAAAATTCTTGGATGTATGCCATAAATTAGAATTATTCTTATTTTAGAAAGGAAATATAGTGCATTACTATGTATTACATAATACTCCCAGCAGTGTCTAAGGCAATATTCCTTGATCAAGCGTATGACTATTGTTATAGAGAAATGCATAAATGTAGGAATTTTTTCCCTGAGAAACACAAAGATGATACAGTTCAGGGCAATATTTGAAGTTAAATGATTATGAAATACATACTTGGTTTTCAGAGCTTTTTGAATTTGAAAATAAAGGGATTTTGGACCTGTACTTCGTTGTATAAGTGTGAAATGTTTCTTTGTCTTTTCTAATCTTGGTGTTCTTACTTGTATATTAAGAGCAAAAATTATACCTCCTAACAGAATTGTTGTGAAGATAAAATGAGATAATTGTGTAACTAGGCTTAGCAACAGACCTCGCACAAAATGTTCGATAAATGGCAGTTGTTTCATTAACTGCAATTTGTTCTCACCTCATCCAAAGGTAGGCATACTAAATTATCTCAAGGAATGCAGAGCAAGCTAAGAAAATGTGATGATTGTGGGATCAAAAACCTCTATTTTTTTGTCTACCTGTCTAAATTAAAATTCTTTCCCTCAGAGGTTGTTTATATCTCTCTACGGTATTATGAACAGAACAAAGGCTTCCTAGTCACCATTGTATCTCAAGGGCCTAGTACTCTTTCTGGCACATAATAAGTAGCTCAATAAATAATGATTGAGTGAGTGAATAAAAAACTATGAGATCCCAACACAATATCACATTCGAAGATATTCTGAGCATAGGTATATTTGGGAAAGTCTAAAACATAACCAGCCCACAGTGTTTTTCATAATAATACCCAGGGAATTCTAGCCCACTGTTTCTTTTCATTTTGACCCCATTAAACCTTCATATCCTGCATTTATCTGCCCTACTTCTTAGCACAGTATTGCAGTACTACAGTGTCCCGGCAGGTTTTAAAAGACTTTTGCAGCTTCTAATGTCATTTAAAACAGAAGAGTGAGTGCACAGAAGAGTCGAGCTCAACTGTTACTCTCTACTTTTTAGTAGCTGAAAAGTCTGTGATTTTTAAAAATCTTATTTTTTTTCTTTTCTTTTTTTTGGGGTTGGAGTCTCACTCTGTCGCCCAGACTGGAGTTCAGTGGCATGCTCCCGGCCACCGCAGCCTTCACCTGATGGAATCTGGCGATCCTTCCATCTCAGCCTTCCAAGTAGCCAGAACTACAGGCATGCACTTCCACACCTGGCTAGTTTTTGATTTATTGTAGAGGCGAGGTCTCGCCAAGTTGCTCGGGTGGGTCTTGAACCCACAGGCGCAGGCAATCCACTTGCCTCAGCCTCCCAAAGTGCTGGGATTACAAATTGAGTCACGGAGCTTGGCCAAAAATCTTATTTTCTTTAATATACAAATAACTTCCCTCAAATTTTGTATCTTTCAAACCTTTAAAATATTTACTGAACAAGCTGGCAAACTAAATTTTATTCTCCCTTGACATTTTTTTCTTTAATAACTTAAAATCTGCATACTAAACTAAAAGCCATCACTTACATGTCTAAAGTATGATGACATGATTTGGGATAATTTATACCCTTTTATAATTAAACAAGTGGTTGTAAATGCTATTTAGGTCTTGCCCTCAAGATGTACACATTTTTGGTATAGTGAGCTAATAGTATTTAAAAGTCCCCACAGAAAGATATATTGCAAGTCTTCAATACTTTTTTTTCCCTTAATTCTGAAAGTCAAAAATTCTGAAAATTGTAGGTTTTTCTTTCTCATCTAGTTATGAAACTTGACTTGACCTGAACTTAATTTAAGCAAATCATGAAATAAGTGTGAAGCTCTTTTTTTCTTTATCCCACTAATGCAAATATTTGCATATTATATTGTGGAACTATTAATATGTTTGATTATAAATGCTACCCAGACCTCCTGGGATGTCATTTAATACAAGGCAAATAGGCAGCATTGCCCCCATAAAATTAGAAGAAAATCTGCATTCTGAAATACCTCAGCCTCCTGAGTGTCAGGTTGTGGTCCTGTATTACCATTAGATTTATTTAGGAGCATCTTATTAATGAGAGAATTATATATGGCAATTTCCAAGTAAATAATTATGACAAGGTTTGGATCTAAATGTGACTCAGGGCCAGGAGTGGTGGCTCAAACCTGTAATCCCAGCACTTCGGGAGGCGGAGGCGAGAGGATTGTCTGAGCTCAGGGGTTTGAGACCAGCCTGAGCAACATGGCGAGACCTTGTCTCTGCAGTAAATCAAAAAATTAGCTGGACATGGTGGTACATGCCTGCGGTTCTAGTTACTTGAAAGAGTAAAGTGGAAGTTTGAGGCAGTTCAAGGCTGCGGTAGCCGTGAGCGTACCACTGCCCTCCAGCCTGGGCGACAGAGTGAGATTCCGACTCAAAAAAAAAAAAAAAGAAAAGTGACAGAATGGAGCTAGCTGCACAAATCATTTTCTTACAGTTTTCTGTGTTTTGCGGGGAGGGTGTACCTGTATTGAGCTATGAAATCTGCTCTGTAATTATTTTTGATGCTGCATAAGCAAGAAGAGAAGAGGTAGGTTCAAAGAGGTGTCTAAACTTCACTGGTTTCTGGACTGAATGAATGGAATTAATGTTTACAATTAATTGTAATTGCAGCAACACTGCTTTCTTGTTTGCATATTTTTCTCTGTTGTAAATAGAGTTTGCTAGCCCCTGTCCCCACGAGATAACTCATCCACTGCAATGCTTTTCCTTATACCAGGCTACCACTGGCAAGAGAAGAAAAAGATTCAATAAATTCCAGACCCAACCTAGAGAACCCTTCTCATGGCAGCTCAGTTAGAGGGTGGCTAGTAAAAGCTAGGAGAAGAGAAGCAACATAACTGAACATCTCCAATAAGACACACACTTCGTCTTACCTCCTGCTAATAACACCATTTAAAGGAAGAATTATCTCTCATTTACAACGAAAGGAAATGAAAGTTCAGGAATATTCAACAGCTTGACCAAGTTCCCAGAGCCCCAAGCTACAGTGCCTGGAGTAGAACCCATGTCTGTACAATTCCAAAGCCCATGCTCTTTCCAAAACTCATGCAGCCCTTCCTGGAGAAGAAAAACAACTCAAAGCCAGAAATAACTGATAATGTCAAAACTCAGGGGCATTTTTCACTAAAACTTAATGGGGTCATTTGTATCCTTCTCTAAGGATGTAATTTTCTAAAAAACTGACAGAAATGAAGAATTTTGTTGATACCTACTTCATCAACCAAATGTGCAGCTATTAGCGATTTTTATCTCAACCATATCAGATACTCCTTCCCTGACTCTTTGTGAAGCAAGATTGATTTAAAAGGAAAGCTCAGGCAATTGTAAATGTGATGTGCCAAGCCTAATGCATTTGGAAACAGCATGTGGAAAATATACCTTAGGTTTCATTAAGAGTTTATATTATAAAGTGTTTATATTGTAGTCATTGTTTTATGGCACTCATTAAATAGTGACTAAACTACAACTGCCTTAGGAAGACAGAATGACTAGTAAAGAGTCAAGTACCAGAAACAGACAAGTTAAAATCATCCTATGTCTTATTTTTCTTGTTTTGTAATTCATGTAGAAATGTGTCTAATGCCGCGACTGGCAAATCAAAATTAGCAACTTATGGAGATAGGTTTGTCCATCATCTTTCTTCCTTTCTTCTACCATCCAACATGCATGCACACACACACACACACACACACACACACACACATACACACACACACACAAGCGCACACACTGCAACTGCTTTTTTTGGTGCACATGAATTTTTTAACTTAATTACAACAGAATCACCTGGAGGACTTATGATAGTGTGGGTTGCTGGGCCTAACCCTGGAGTAAGTCTGGGTTGGAACTCAAGTACTGATATTTTAAACAAATATTCAGGTGCTATAGTCCGCATGTTGGTGTCCCACCTAAAATGCATTTGTTGAAACCAAATCACTAGTGCAATAGTATTAAGAGGTAGGGTCCTTAGAAGGTGATCAGGGCTCTGCCCTCATAAATGGAGTTAGCGTCCTTATAAAAGAAGCCTGAGAGCCTTTTTCGTTTCTTCTGTTGTATGAGGCCAAAGCAAGAAACTGCCATCTGTGAAACAGAAAATAGACACCAAATCTGTCGGTGACTTGATTTTGGACTTTCCAACCTCTAGAACTATAAGAAATACATTTCTGTTGTTTATAAGCCACCCAGGTGAGTTTTTGTTATAGCAACCCAAACAGACTAAAGAACCAGGTCACACCAATGCTGCTAACCTGGGAACCACACTTTGAGGACAACTACTTTGATGTATGTTGTTTAACTTGTTTAACAATATTGCACCTTGTATTGTACTGAACTGCTAGTAAGCATCCAAATTACCTGTAAGCTTGTTAAAATGCAGTTGCCTCACCCTTGATTCTTGACTCTGGCTAAACATTCGAATTATCTGGAAAGATACCGTGCTCTGATCCACCACAGAACAACTGAGTTCAAATCTTTGAGAGTGTGGCTGAGGAGGGGTAATTTTTCAAAGCTCCTCCAGTGAGCTTAATGCCCTTAGAAGAGTCATAACAACTTCAGATCATAAATAGCATGTAGATGTTCATGAGGTATGCATTGAAAAACATGTCCGAGCAATTCTCATGCAACTTGAGAAACAGTGCTTTGGGCCAAGACTCAAACCTTCTTCAAAGGCTTATCACCACCCACTATGTCGCTGAAGGGCACGCACTCACACACAATTCCAGGCTTTGCACTTACTCCTCTCTTGCTTAGAAAGCTCATCTTCTCTTCTTACAGGGTTAAATCCTTCATGTCTTCAGACATTGAGCTTAGGGAGTCACTCAACCAGAATTTTTTTTTTTTGGGTTTAGGTCTCACTCTATGGCCCAGGCTGGTGGGTAGTGACATGATCATAGCTCACTGCAGCTTCAAACTCCTGGGCTTAAATGATCCTCCCACCTCAGCCTCATGAGTAACTGGGACTATAGGCATGCACCATCATGACCAGCTAAATTTTAATTTTTTGGTAGATGTGGGGTCTCACTATGTTGCTCAGTCTGCTCTTGAACTCGTGGACTCAAGCAGTGATGTTCCTGCCTTGGCCTCCCAAAGTGTTGAGATTATAGGTATTAGCCACTGTGCCCAGCCCACCAAGAAATCTTTAGGTGCCCCTTTTCTGTGTTCCATGGGACCCTCTGTTTTCTTTTAGCTTAGCCCTGATTATACCACATAGTAACTTTCTCTCCACTTTTCTGTAGGTGTCTCCCACTTAGGTGCTATCCTCTGAATGAAGGGGTGATAATTTCAGTTATTATTTCCCCTACCCTAACTGAATATAATTTCTCACAATATAAAGTGCTCAAGGAGGAAAACCCTATTTTCCTGGAGAATAATACTTTCTAAAAATGTGAATCAGAAAGTATGGCTTTCTAGTATAGGATAAGACAGCTTATTGAGGTGAAATAACCTGTATAAATAAATAAAATCAGCAATAGTACATGCAATAATCATGAAAAAAGCCTTGTTATTGTCTTTCTTCAAATAAGGTCTGCTCTTACGATATGAAGCCATTGAAAATAGATCGTTTTACAAAAAAACTGTACTTGAATGCCTGTTACTTTAAATCTTTCCATCGAAACTTATCCTGAATTTTCAGTTTGTGTTTTCTGAGAGAGTAGCCAATATGTTCAAACAATTGTTGTTTTGGCTGTGTGAAATTTTGTCATACTCTCCAAGGAGTGATCACAAAATACTGAAGTGGCAGGCAGGAACCTGGACTGATGCTGTTGGCTCCTTTGAAAATACTTGGAGTGTCAACACCTCAGGACAAATTGCAGGCATCACCAGCCTTCAGAATTGTTACACGTCACAGATCTCTACCTTATTATGTCACAGTATGATGCTTTCTTGCTTGGAAATGCTACATTGTTGGACAATAGGAGTTTATGACAGTAAAGGACAAGTCTTGGAACTTGGGGTGGGAGAGGTGGTGGGACATGTTTTGATTTTCATCAGAGTCTGGAACGTGCTCTGTGTATATCATAGCATCTATGTAGTTTATTATGTATTTCTTAGTCTATCAAAGGGCAAAGCTTTATCACAAACTTTGTAACCAATAATACCCTATATCTGGCTAGGGAAAAAAAACTATCAAGGAAAAAGGAAAACAAATGTCTTGCTTAGTTCTAGTGATTTTTAAATAACGAATACTTTGTAAGTCTATGCCTGTTGCTTGCTTTAACAGACCTATAAGTATTTCCATATTCCTATATATGGTTTATTGTCATACCGACACATACAAATTGTTGAACAGAATCTGTTGTCAATCTACACTCCTTTAGAAGACTGTTTCAAGGGCCGTTATTTAATTAGCCTGTGAACAGATGTTCATCTGTTTTGGAATTAGATTGAAGATTTTGGACTTGATCTACAGTGTTCCACTTTGAATGCAAAATTATTTTTAACCATTTGAAATGAAAAGATCTTTATTTGAGGAAGAAAAATACTTTTCCTTGAAACATAGAATCAAATATGGAATTTTTAGAGCTAAACATGAAAATTACTTGGAAAGTATCTCAGGCAGGGTATAAGGTGCTTTTACCTTCTACTCCTAAAGCTTGTCACCTCTGACATTCCTTAACAAAGTACTGTTTATACCTGCAGTGTCTCGCCTCTATCTTGGTATGTCTATGGTATATGTGATTATTTTTGCTTCACTTTAATGTATCCCTTTCTAACATAATCTGATTCTGGACTCAGATGAAAATAATTCAGTGAGAATTGCACTGTCTACTATAAATTTTTATTTTGTGAGATAAGGCCCAGTATATAAATATATGGCACACTAGTCTTTGATTTTTGAGTCTATCTGCTGGTGTTTCTTTTCAGTTTCCTATACTGCATACCTCTTTTCTTTCTTCCTAAAAGTTGAAGCATGGCTGGAAATCTAGCTATGTTTATTTCAAAATCTACTTAAATGGTTTGAGAAGATATATTGTCCCGCTCCATTTCTTAGTGACTAAGAGAGCAGTTCATTTTAAATGAGCACCTCACTCAAGATCTTTGGTTCTATGTTTCCATTTAGAATGGAATCACAGGTTGGCTTATCAGAGAAAAGAACCAACAGCCTGACTCGAGAGACAGCTAGTTTTACAGCCTTCTGCTGGCTCTGTTCATCTCACCCAGGCCCTACGCTTGGCCCTTCCGTGGACAGAGTTGGTGGATGATTGTGTCTCCTTGTAACATTTGGAAGGAATATTGTCTTCCTTGGCATCTTCTCTAGTTACAGTGCCTGATTATGTTCAGTATATAGGTAGATTCTATGATTTTAATGTGGAAGTTGCTACCACTTACTAGAAGTTTATTCTGTGCCTAACTCTCTGTTAAGTGATTTTACTGATGATTGTCTACTAAAAATAAGTTATTATTTCCATTTTGCAGTTGGAAGAAATGAAGCATAAAGAATTGTGATGTATTTTCTGTTGTTGCAAGCTACTAAGCAGGCTATAAGCTTTTGAGTTTCTGATTCTAAAATCCATGCAAGTTTTTAAACCACATATTCTAAAATTTGAGCATACTCAAATATTAGAATCATCAGTTTAAGTCCTTTTAATGAGTCAATAAACTGATTTAGGTTAAGGACCAACAATTTTAAAAAAAGAAAGAGAAAAAAATATCATTTTACTTCTCTGGTAGTAAATGATACAACCTTTGATTTATGACTATGATATCAGTTATGTATGTATATTCTGAGTTGCAGAATTTTGTATCATGGGTCAGGTTCTAAAAGTTTGAAAACCATTTATCTAGGTAGTTTGTTAAAAATACATATCTTAATATACTTTTATGTGAGGTTCTCAATCAAAATGGCATTTTTAACACCCTCAATTGTTCTTCTAATGGTGTTTCTTGAACAGCACTTTGGTAAAATCTGACTTAAACTATACAATCAAAATGGAAATTGCTCTTCTTCTGTTTTTGCTCATACTACTTTCATTTTAGCATTTCTGACATTGAACTCATTGCCACTAACTTTTTTAAGGCTGGGATTTTTCTTCATATTAGGATTTTGGTGGTCATTTGAGTGCAGGCACATAGTAGGTGCTTAATGGTTACCAACTAGTTTTCTGTTTTTCTTAGTTGACTAGCATTTTCAATTTGAGACAATGCAAAAACAACTTTGCATTTGTTGAATAAAATGCACTATGAGACTCTACAGATATAAAGGGCACATTGAGTTTTGTAATTGACACAAGTGAGTTTTAAGAAATAAGAATTATTTGGGGATGGGCTTCGTGGCTCAGCCTGTAATCCCAGCACTTTGGAAGGCCGAGGTGAGTGGATTGCCTGAGCCTGCAGGTTTGAGACCAACCTGGGCTACTTGGTGAGACCTCATCTCGACAATAAAATAGAAAATAAAAAACTGAGCATTGTAGTGCATGCCTGTAATTCCAGCTACTTGGAAGGCTGAGGCAGAAGGAGCGCCGGACCCCAGCAGGTTGATGCTGGGATGGCCGTGACTGTACCACTGTACTCTGGTCTGGGCAACAGAGTGAGACTCCAACTCAAAAAAAGAATTATTTTGGTTTTCCTCCAGTGTTTTATTCTATAACGCACATCTATGTTTTGAACAATCAATTGAAAATTACTGTGGGAACTCAGGTGATATTATGACTGCTGACTGGGGGAGAGAGTTCGATGAATTTGAATAAATAAACAGTATTTTTTATATAACAATGAGCAATAATTCAAAGTAATATTGATAGATATAATTTAGTTGTTTACATGTTGCACTCAGTTTATTCATATAAAATGAAAAGTTGCAATTTTTAAAATTAAAGGAACCGATATTATGACAAAATGCTTAGGAAAATCAACTTTTAGTGTGGAGAGTATTACTAGCCAATATTTTAACAAAATGAAATGTGGCAATAGATGTTAACAATAATCATTCAATTAATTATTGTGATCCTCTCATTTTAAGTCATTTTCTTCTCCTGGTACTTTTATCTCTTGGACTATACCTACCTTTTGAATGAGCCTAAAAACCTGATTTTTATGCCCGGGGCAATAAATGAGGAGTCACTGAAGGTTTTTGAGTGGGAAAATGATGTGATTGATGGTGGCTTTGGGAAAATAAACCTGGCCCATTGTTTGAGATAAATTGATCTTGAGAGAGGCAGAAGATAGAATGCTTGGTTGGGAGCTAGTGCAGTAATCTCAGTGAGAAGCATTGAATGATCACATCAGGTCATGGCAATGGAAATAGGGAGGCAGATGTCATTGGGAAGAAATAATCAATGAAAATGTGCAAGTGATAAAATGGATGTGGCAAGAGAGTAGAAGATGCCAAAATTGGCTCTGAAGTTTTAGGTCTTATTGACTTCAAGGGTTATTGTATTAACAAAAAAAAGTGGGGAGTATAAGAGAAAGGGAAAGTTTACTTTTAAAGATATAGTTTCAGTTATGCTTTAAAATGTACCCTGCATTTGTTTGTATTGGGTATGGTTAAGACGTTCTGATGTGGAAATAACTGCAAGGAAGAAAGACGTTTTAATACTCACAGATCCCTAGAAACAGATGGCACATGACATGCCACACAGAGTCACGTGAGGAAGCATCAGAGTTGGTCAAGGGCAGAAAGAGTGAGTGAGAAGCATGGGCAAAAGTCTTTATTGAGGCATTCAAGGGAATAAATGGGCAAACTGGGCAGTAAGCTGAATAGGATTAGAATTGAAAGGCTTTAATAATTTTGGAGGGTTCTGGTCTCTAGTTGTTCAGTACCTGAACCTGAGGTGACTTAGGGCAGGAAGATAATGTCCTGGACTGGAGGAGTCTGTTAGAGGCAGGAGAGGGTGTGTACTTAGAGTTGGTTTGTTTGTATATCACAGGCATGATCAAAGGCAAGTTACTTGCTATCTCCAAGAATTAGCTAGTTTTGGAGCAAACTCTTTTCATTCGGCAAGTCTTCAGATGTCAAAGCATCACTAAATACAGAAAATAAGAAACATGATTAATACAAGTTAGCTAACCAATATATTGAGATGGAGCTTACTCTGCAAAAGCTGAACTCTAGACAATCTGAACAAAAGTAAGAATTCCGAAAATGGTATTTGGAATCATTCATTTAAATGGGAGATAATACAACTAGATGACATTAACAGAAGAGATAGGAAGCATCTAAAGAGAGAGAGAATGTAACCGTAATAGGTTCAATTACCTGGCACACCGTGAATCAGCATTCTGAGGCAGTGGGGGTATAGCAGTGAAAAACTATAATAGTCATAGGACAGCTGAATATGAAGACGGGAAGAAACCTCAAATCAACCTCCCTGAGAGGTTTGGGGATAGGGTTTTAAAGGGTCTGGACTGAAGGGAACTGGCTGAAGTGTGGGGACTACTCATTGGTCAAGAGGTGAGGGCTGAACTCATGGAACAGGAAGATGAAGAAACCACATTCTTGAGTTGAGTTGGTTCTTTGGTGGCAATCTTCAGATCGGTTGGCATCACTCACTCTGCTGGAATTCAGTAGCTGAAAAAACTCTGTAAGCAATTCTTGAGCAAAAAGGTCTTATGATTCTAGCATAAAATATGCTTTTGATAAGAACAATAAGTGAGAAGGTAGCAGGTGGTCGACATGCTTCAGATTGGTTAGTTAGCAGCAGTAGGAAAGTGAACCAAAGTGTAAAGCACACTTTGGATAATGCCTAACTATAATTCTGCCTAAGGCCTGGCTTGTAATTCTCATTAAGCCTATAAGGGTGACTTCAAGAAGATGATCAAGTGCAGAACTCACACATGCCTAAATTAGGAGATGGTAATGGAAGTAGAGTAAGAAGAAATTCCAGGGTCTCAGATGTGTCAGGAAAACAGAGAGTGAAAGTGTTTTGGAAGGAAGACAAGGGTGAAAAGGTGTCACTCCAGTGAATGACAGTTCAGCAAAGACCCAGAGATTAGGCAACTAAGGTACCCTTAAGGATTTCTGATTGTATAGAATACCAGAGCTGGAGGCATAAGAAGTCAGTTTGTAAGGAGTTAAATTGTGAACAGTATTGAAGCAGCAGATATGTTTCTCTTTTCTGAGAAACATAATGAATAATGGAAGGCAAGGGATAGTATCTGTTATTATTAGCCAATCCTTATTAGCCACTCCAAACCCCACTTTAAACATTTTATTTCTATATTCTCTACTTGTATCCTATAGCTCCAGGGAAATGAATACAATTTGTTTATCTTACTGTGTTGCAATTTTTTAAACTTATCCTATCTTTACTTATTCCTATCTTTTTCATCACACTATAAGCTTGCAGACAGGAATGCTGTATTACTTGACTTTATATCCTCCATACCTTACACTGTTCTGGTATAAACAGTATTCAGTGTATGTCAGTTAAACAAAAGAATAAATGGATACTTCTTAGGAGAGTAATTTACTCACTCTGTTTGCCGCCAGTCATGTATCTTCAACTCCATTCCTCTATATGGTTTTTTTCTTCTTAACTTATATCTATTAGCTATTTCAAAATATAACTGGCAATTCATTTTCTCCAGAACTCTTTTCCCAATTAACCTAATGTAAACTACATGAGTTATTTTGCATATCCTCAGTGCATAAATTATGTATGTATTTCCTTTGTATGAATTTGAACTATGCTTAATAAAATTTATTCTGCAAGTATTCTTAGGTCATAATATGTATACAGGTTTTCTGTCCCCAAATATAACAAGACATTGTGCATGCTGAATAAAGTTAACAGGCAGGCATATGCTTTAAAATTCATCTGAATATGCAAATATTATAGATCAATATCATAGATCTGCTACCTCTACAACTTACCAGGCAGACACTTTCATCAAAAAGGATGTCATACCAGTGTTACTGTTTCAGATCACATAAAACAGAATTTTATGAATTTGTGACCTTCAAAATATCAAAATAATGTTCTAAAGATAAGCATTTTGTAATAGATGCTAACATTCTGATTCTTCGTCATTAAGTAAAAAGTGAAAGTGTTCCAGTTATTTAATCATGAAAGGTATTGTTTCTTCATTATGATCATTGTTTAAATTTTATGTATTTGGTGAACTAATTTGCATCATTTTAATAAAAATCTAGCAGGTAAATTATTTGATTGAGCATTATTGAAAATTACAGGCTGAATCAGAAATACTCAAGGAGAAGATGGGACCTTCCATTGAAATGCAGATGCAAAATCTACATAGAAATTCTAGTACAGTAATAGGAGCTTGAGAAGTAGAAAAAAACACCAAACTGATATACTATACAAATAAAAGATAAATTATCTAACAGGCTATATTTTATATACCTATTATGTTCAGGGTTTCATTGTTTTAATTATTATATTTATCCGTCTGCTTCCCTACTAAACTGATAACTTCTCAAGGACAGTGTCCATATCTTATTAATTGTTTTTCTTATTACCCAGCATGAAGTCTGGCATTAAAAAATGCCCTCAGTGTTTATGAAATTGAATAAAAAATGTATAGCCCCCAGGACAGGTATCTGTTACCTTTTATGCATCTTTACACATATATTTATGATAATGTAGATTTATATTTATTGATATGGGAAAAAATGCCCACTATGCTTTTTTGAAGGGAAAAATCAAGTTTCAAAATATTTAGAAAACCATCCCACTTCTATAACATATTCGTACATTCATAAATTAAGAATACATAGTGATGGATCTAGAAGGGTAGTTAGATGGGCTTTCAGATGATTTTCATTAATATTTCTATTTTTTGGCATTGTCTGAGCCTTCTGGGGGAGCTCAGTTTAACTTTATAAGAATGAAGTCATTTTTTCAAAGGTGGACAACATACAAATTTAACCTGGAAGCCATAGACTCCAGGACTACCCCTTCCTAACTGTTGGAAACTATTTGTCTAAGTCACAATTTAATAGCATGTAAGAAGAGCAAACAAATAGATCTGACCTTTTAATATCCTGGGTTGTTTTGAGGACCAACATGTGTATGATCTTGGTGCACAAACTCAGGCATTACGTTTGTTTGTTCATCCTTGCCTTTGAGGTTATGTTTGAGTTCTGACATCCTATATGGCATCAAGATTTGGGGGTTTGCTGAGGCAGGTTGTGGAGTCAATGGTTTGGGGCTCACAGCAGTTATTGATGAGATGTCCATTCTACTGCTGTACATATCCTCTTCAGGACCTGAGGCCCTCCTTTGATTCAGGAACATTTGCAAGGCTGCCAATAGTCCTGCTGCCTGAACAGGCCACCATTTCTCTCTGTTCTTGCTCGTGGGTGCAATGTTGGGAGTCTGGCCTGGGAAACTTCTCTGCTTTCAGAACCAACAGCTGCCCTTCTTCCAGTTCAGAACCCAAGAGAGTCATTTCTTTCTCTGGGAGGGGGAAGGGGGAAGCAGATAAAGTTTTATGGCCCCTGGTCCTCTTCCCTGCCAACCTCCAAGGAATGTTGTCTATACCAAGGAATCTTTTCCAGTTCTGCCCTTACTAGTTGGAGGTGATTCCATGGTATAGATAATGTCTCTTAGGTTCTCGTAGGAACTTTCTTTCTCTTTTACAACTTATCACAAGATTCTCCCAAGGCAATGAGTATAGAGGCCTGTACCTGATTGAGTAAAGTTCAATAAGACAAAACAAAACAAAACAAGAATAAAGGGAGGAAAACAAAATCCAGAGATATCTCAAAATATTTTCCTGACAGTTGTGAAAACATTGTGATCCTGGGAGGGTATACAGAGTGGATACAGACTAAATAGAATTATGCAGAGTGGCTCCAGAGTAAACAGAAGACACTCTACCTGGCTTCTCAACAGACTTCTGAGATATAACTAGGTCCTGGTGCCCTAAGACAGCCATTGAATGTATTAAAATTATCTTCTTTTTTCATCTAGAACGGTGTTTGCCATGCACTCATCTTGGGGGAATTGAGAACATAATTATTCGAACCAGTTCCTGAGTGAACTACTTGTCTTCCTGAACTGGCTGAGAAAGACCATAAGACTGATAACTCTGCTGTAGTCCAACTGAGAAGACCCTTAACTAAAAGGACCTTTTATACTAAAAGGTAGCAAAATTTTTTTAATCAAAAAATGCCTAGTTACCTACCACAGCAAAGAGGAGTCAAAGAAGGTGTTCTCAGAAGTAGGTGAGAGGTATAAGGTGAAGAGGCAGAAGTCATGGACTCTAGAGTACTAGTTCTAGTACTAGTTCCACAGATATCTTGGCACTATGGAAAGTAAGAGCTTTCAGTAGAGAAAACACAGGATCAGGGGATGAGAATTCTTTTGGTACCCATGTCTGTGCTTGTCCTGCTTGCCATTTGAATATCTTATGAAGATATGAAAATAACCTTGATGCAAAACTGTGGAATGCTTCATAACTAACCCCGATGTCCTGAATCCTTTAAATCAGGGGTCCCCAGTCCCTGGATCACGGACAGGTATTGGTCCCCGGCTTGCTAGGAACTGGGCCGCCCAGCAGAAGGTGAGTAGTGGGCAAACAAGGGAGTTTCATCTGTATTTACAGCTGCTCACCACTACTCACATTTCTACCTGAGATCTACCTCCTGGCACGTCTGTGGTAGCATTAGGTTCTCATAGGAACACAAACTCTATTGTGAACTACGCATGCAAGGGATCTAGGTTGTATGCTCCTTATGAGAATCTAATGCCTGATGATCTGAGGAGGAGCTGTGGCAGTGATGCTAGCACTGGAGAATGGCTGCAAATACAGATTAAAATTAGCTGTCAGATTTGACTGCACAGAGACCATAATAAATCAGTTGCTTGCAGACTCACATCAAGACCCTATCAGTGAGTGGCAAGTGAGTTGATGTACTTCAATTGTATAGCTGCAACGGGTGGCAGCCTTTAAGTCAGAATTTGACATATATTTTAGTTTATATGTGGCCCTCCCATTATTTTATTTACCACTTCCTTCTGTGCCTCTTTTTTATGGTGAGTTGTATAATTATTTCTTATATATTACATTGTAATAATAATAGAAATAAAGAGCATAATAAAAGAATCATCTCCAAATCATCCCTTTTTCCCCAGTCCATGAAGTCATAGTGCCAAGACTTTTAAATAGAATTACATAAATTATGGCCAGAATTACAAAGTGGGGAAGTGTAGTCTTTGAAGTCAGACAGGTAGCCCAAATTCATTAATTGTCCACCTCCAACATTTACTTAACACCAGACATTTAGTTTATCACTCATAAAAAGAGATAGTCCTATTTATATTGTAAGGTTGTGAGGAGATTCAAATTAGCTACATGAAAGAGCCGAAGACAGTGTCTCGTGTATAATAAATGCTCAATGAGTCACAGTGATCTTTACTTCTCTTGGTTTTATTTTAATTGCCCCACAATAAGGCAAACATATCCATTGTCATAAGAAATAAAACAAAAGAAACTATAAAAATGTTTTATCTTTTTATCTTTTCTAGCTTTTGAAGAATGACTCAAAAAAAAAAGAGAAAAAAGTTTATAGCATTCATGAATTTTCTGGGAAGTTTAAAGAGGTATTTGTGCTTCTTCCTCTTTATTTAGTTGTCAATAGATTGTTTTGCCTATCTTTTCTCTTGTGGAATCAAATGGGATATGTGAGTAATTGTTTTTTTGGTGTGTGTGTATGCATGCATATATTTCAGTTTTTATAAAGTGCTGACCCTGGTTGATTCAGAATACTTTTAACTTTTAAAATATTCTATCTTCTTCTGAAATATTCTTGCATCCACAAAGGATGTAACAGAGTATCATTTAAATAATATGCTTTGGTTGAAACATAACAAAGTGGTTAAGAGAAACATCTTAGAGCTTGACAAAATATATTGGCTTTGAAATAAATATACATCTGGAATAAAGAACTGAGTTTACTAAGTATACATTGGATTTATGAACAGATTCTACTTTGGGAAGATATGTATTCTGGTTTTAAAACTATTCTAGTTTCAGTTCTGTTGTATTATAGTTTATATAATACTAATTAAATGCTGGCTCATAAATACGAATTAGTCATAAAATTTTGGCTAGATACTCATCAAATATCAGAAAGGCAAAGACAAAAGGACTATGAATATGCTTAAAATATTGAGAAAAACATCCTATGTACCATTTGACAGTGAAATTGTCCATGATGTTAAGGAGGAAGGATATGGGGATGCTGAGGAAAGCCGAGTTCAGAGTGATCAGACTCAGTCTTTGTTTTTTAAATATTAACCGAGCTAGATGATTATCTATGACCTACAAGCTCTCTGTGCCTTTATTTCTAATAAAACGAATTACAGAGAACATCAAATATGTCTTGGGGTTGTTCGTTTGTTTGTTTGATAAATTGAATAAAGTTTCCTTAATGCAATAGACTATTTTACAATACTAATATTGAAAAATTAGAAAAAACTCCCATCTTATAAACTATTTTGTATTGGGTATTCACTCTGTAGTTAATGGGATTCTAAATATATGATTTAACCTGCTAAATTTAAACTAAGTAATTAATTAACTTAGTGAATACCTATTGTGTGTTCAAACAATCCAAGTTAATATGTAGTCATGAAGTTATCAAGGTTATAGTTTTTTTCTCAATTTGTCAAGAATTTTAATGTTAAATTCACCTGAAATTTTAAAAAAATAATAAGCATTAGGTAACTTGCTGACTATTCAAAATAGTTTAGAATTATAAAACATGTGTTCCTGTGTGTCTGTCTGTGCACTATATTTGTGACTTGTTCAAGGGTGCGAAGGAGAGGGAAGCTTATGTGGTTGATGTCAGAAAGTGAGGTATTTGTCTGTGGTAAGATAAAAATGTCTTAGGGCATACTCCATTACCAGCTCCCAGTTTCCCTTGAAGCGATCTTCATTGTCCAGGCTTTCTCTCCCTAGTCACTTTTGACTGCTGGCCTTCCTATGGGTCTATTGTCTCACTGGTTCTAGGGCTAGGCCTTTACGCAGACCTGAGTCTCTGTCTCAGAGAAAGTGTGGTGTTGTCCATCTGAGGTGCTGGTGCTCATGTTATTTTCCTTCTGTGAGAGACCAGGGAAAGGGTCATCTGTTTTCTATTAAACTTTGATGTCGTTATACACACAAGAAACTGAGAGAGGGACAGAATTAGGTAGAAAATGGAGGTAGAATAGAGACTGAAGTAGTACATCAAGAGAGATGTGAAGGTATCTGTGGTGAGTCTGATTCTGTTGATATCATTTTATTTAGGTATATGGTAAGTTCTATCACAAGGCAATTTCTTCTTCTTCTTTTTTTTTTTTGAATTGCAGTCTCACTCTGTCAGAGGCTAGAGTGCAGTGGCATGCTCATGTCCACCACAGCCTCACCTGCCGGGCTCAGGTGATCCTTCCACCTCAGCCTTCCAAGTAGCTGGAACTGCAGGCATGCAATTTCTTCTCTCTTACCTAATCCTTTAAAAAAATTTTTTTTAATGGGACTGTGGCTGATAGTTCTACTTTTTTTTTTTTTTTACGTCAAGGCTTAAATTATGACTATTCTTATCATCTTTAGCAGCTTCACCATTAAGAGTTCATAGGGTAGATACAAGGAGTGAGTCATCTATTTTTTGTCAGTGTTGACACATGGTAATAAAATCATTTGTTGAGCAAATTTATGAATGAGTGAATAAAGCATTATCTGAAAGTGCTTATCTATCCCAAAGGCGTTCATTTAAAGAATGTTTTCATTCACTAGTGAGAAGTAGCAGTGAGACTATGCCTCATGAATGCATTTATATTTAATAGTGTATATATACTATATAATGTATATATATACACATCAGATATATGTAAACAAATAGAATTCAAGGTAAATTTAAACGTGCACATATATTTACCACACCAAAATATTAAAGCAGAGGCAACTCAAATTCTAAAGAAGACACATGCACAATGAAATATGTCAGTTAAAAACACAAGAAAAAGAATCTCTAATCCATTCTCACAGTTTTATTTCAAATCAAAACAAAGGGGTAACTCCCTTGGGTCCCCTCCCACTATGGGAGCTTTTCTGTCCTCTTAATAAATCCTGCTTTAAAAAAACAAAACAAAACAAATTGAACAGTTTAGTCTTTTCTTTAGAGTGTAATGTGCTTTCCAAACCTTTCTCACTTTAATGTGATTCTGGCTGGTAGTCCCTACAATTCTAACATTTGGGCCCTGAAAACATTATTTTACTCTGAACAACCTCAGAAAAAATACGTATTGGCAACTGTCTGTACAGAAAATGAAATGGTTGCCACTGTTCATTTCTCTTTGAATTTCCCAAACAAGTCTGCCAATATTGAGTGAAAGCACTTTGGAAAATAGTAACTGGGATATTAGAATAAAAAAATGTTATGGCTTTCTGCCACAAGTTTTCCCAGGTTCAGTATCCCTGAAAGAATAGCTTCTACTCATCTATGCTGACTGCACATGTGATTGTGGTTTCCGGTTTCAGAAGTCTTCTTATAGGAACAGTTATCTTTATCAATTAATGTGCTTAAAATAGATGTGAATATTTACTCTTGGATTAATAAAAAATATAATATCTGAACTCAATTAATTTTGTGTATATACATTGTGGTGCGAAGGCCGATTCATCATCTTAATAAAGTTGGCTGGAAACAATCTGAAAAACTATCCAAAGGTAAGACGTTAAGAAGAGTACAAAAAGGATTATTTTGTGATCTTTGCCCACATTTCATAGCAAAATGCTTGCCAAGCTATATGAACCTAACTAAATCCCCTCAGTGTTAAGAGTTTTAGACAGCACATGCCCAAGCCATTTGCATGCTAGGAAACAAATGTAGAGCACATGTTCTGATACAAGTTTTTGTGGGGGAGCCTGGACTCCAGGGCCAAGAATCTGAATCTTGGCCGGAAACAACACAGGGTTAAAAAATTTCTACATATAGAAATAAAACATTTGTCTTTAATGTCTAAGCTCTTTTTTAACAAAACAATATGAAATCAGCTTAATGAATGAAAGGAACATGCCATGTTACAGTGCTAAGTCATAGCAGTTTGGCTGCATGTGCTCAACCAGGTGACAGATTTTGTAAAATAGAAAATATTGTTGCACTTTCAACAGTAACTAAAGTCATAAGGCAAGGTTTCTGGTTTCATTCATGGCTTAATGATCAGACCAGTGGAACAAATGCTTAAAACAAAATAAAGTGAAAAATGTTCGTAGTTATGAATATGTTACCTGTTTTAATTAATCCAAAAGTAAAAAATAATTGATATTTATTCAAAAAGGCCTTATATGGTATATCTTTCTATCTTAAGTTTGTTGGAAGAAGTGAGAGTAGGATTTATTCATTATATATTTAACATCTCAAGGAATCTTGCTGAATAGGTTTGCAAGTAAAATTGAAATGTGTAAAAGAGGAACTTCTTTTTCTTACTTCATTTCACTCTTAAAGAATGCTTAAGCATCCTGTAGATAGGATGTCATTTTGCTGACTAATTCGGGTGAATATTACCTCTTTTGCATTGTACTATTCGGTATATCAGAATTTAAGGTTTATGTAAAGCATATTTGCAATAAACCTAAAATCAGTTGGATCCCCCTTTGAACAACTAACATTCACTGTGACTCATGAATGGTATACCTAGTCCCTACTTCTCAAAAATTATGTGAGCAACAATGTAGAGTATGGCTGTGGAGTTAGGGAAACCTGGTTGGTTTGTTTTTTTCTTTTTTTTTGAGCTGGAGTTTCACTCTGTTGCCCAGGCTGGAGTGCAGTGGCATGCTCACAGCCACCCAAGTGTCGACCTACTGAGCTCTGGTGAAACTTCTACCTCAGCCTTCCAAGTAGCCAGAATTACAGGCGCACGCAACCACTTCCAGATAATTTTTGATTTATTGTAGAGGTCTCACCAAGTTTCCCAGGCTAGTTTAGAACCCACGGGCTCAGGTAATCCACTCACCTCAGCCTCCCAAAGTGCTAGATTATAGGCTGAGCCGTCGAGCCTGGTTGACCTGGGTATGAACTGCAGCTGAATCACATACTACTTTGTGAACTTGGGCAAGTTACTTGACCCTGAAGCCTCACTTTTTAAAATTTGAAAATGGTGATAACATCACCATCTCCTTCTGGGACTATCTGTAGTTGTAAAGATTAAACTAGATAATGTACCAAGCACCTAGCACTCAATAAATGTTACTCTTCTTCATGGTGAAAATGGTAAGCCTGAATGATTAAAAGCAAAGTAACTCAAGGGGCATGCATTGCTGCATGGGAATCACTGCAAGGTCTTAACACTTGATGAACCATGAACCAACAAGTGGAAGTATGGCCAAGGTTAAGGGTGAACAAAACTGACCTCTACCTTCTCTTTGTATCATACACTCTCCTCAGTTTCTTTCCTGCTAGTTCAACTTGATTTCAACTTGCTCTTCTCCCAAAACAGCTCAAAACAAAACAGAAATAGGATAAGGATGGATTGAGAGAAAGAGACAGACCTTGGCCCCAACTTCTGGTAATGACAGGTCCAGTATAATTATATTGTACACATTCAATATGATTTTTACCCTTTAATTTAAAATGAAATTATTATGTGAGGACGTGTCTATTTATTCTAAACATGTTATAGCCAGTGGAACTATTCAATTTTTCATGTTTATTTTTTATTTTAATACTTGGTAATGATTTTCTGTGCAATCCTCAGAAAATGTTGTTTTTCATATTCACATGGCACAATGGCAAATGGTTACTCAGAAGGTTACTGACTGTAAATGACACATTTTTCCAAGTAATAATACTGAGTGGATTAGATAGTAATTCATAAGAAATGTGGACTATAATAAGAAGTACAATTATATCAAATCTTTACTAATATTAATATCAGTCTTTAAAGACAAATATATTTTTCCTCCAACTTTTTAATGTTTTATGAAAGCCACTATATAGATGCCAAGATTCACAAGTATGAACTATTTTTATCTAACTTCTATAATGAGACTGTTCTCTAGATCAAATTAGATTTTCAGACAGCCTAATAGATAAGTGAAAAGCAAAAGTGCATTTAAAAAAATAATCCTCAAAGTTCAGTTGCTGGGGATCTGGAAATCCCATGAGGAATAACTGTCTTGAAAAATTTATACCCTTTTCGTCTTTTACTGAATGAAGTGTATTGTGAACAAGCAACCTGTCTCTCAGAATTTTGTCACTTACGTTAACAGCTGGTCCCAATCAATGTAAAGATGAAAATCCAAAGCTCAAACTATCCACATGTTCATAAAAATGTAGGGCAGTCCTTAAACATTTATTAAGAGCCAGCCATGTGTTAGGTGTTAAAGAAGTGGAGGTGACTATCTTAAGGATGTAGCTTATGCCAAAGTTTTCTTCACAGGAACAATACATAAAAATAAAAACCCTAATGTAGCAGTTCAGCTATGACATAACATTCAGTTGGGAGAGAGGTGACAGTTGGATAATCCTTCTGTGCTGACTGGGACACAGACCATATGGTTTGCACAGAGGGGCTGATTGAACTGATAAAGCAGTTGTCAGAAAGCCTCTCTCCTTTTCCCCTGTTGCTCTTACATTGTTCTGATTCCTGTACTGTGATAAAACTTGCCCGTACAAAAACCTAGTCATGGTCCTTTCCTGACTTGTGCTCTGGAGTTACTTATCATTCAACTCTTGCAAGCATTTCAACCTAAGACAGAAATAACAGGCTATCAGTACTTTGTAGGAGATAACTGACTATGGTCCCATGGCCTTACGAGGCCTGCACCTGCTTTCTTTTTGAGATAAAATAAGAAAATTCAGCTCTCCAGTTGTAGTGCAGTAACAAGGTTAGGATTGAATGTTTGTAATCATTTTCTAATAATGCTGACTCTGTGCAAAATTACAATTTTTCTTCCTTAACATGAACTCTAAACCAAATAAACACTTCTGAGAACCACAGTCCATAAAACATACTAAAATATCAGTACTTTCTTATTTTATTGACTCATATACAAACACGAAAGTGTGACAAACTTGAGAGAATTGTTAGGTACTAAAATGTTTTGAAAAATTAACTGAAAGTCTAGCACTAATGCATTTGATAAGTCTGAATTAGTGCCATTATTTTTTCTTAAGCTTTTCCCTTTAGAAGAGGAAGTGGTCATTAAAAGGGTTCAGCAAAAAAAGGTTTTCTTTAAAAATATATTTTTTTCTATTTGCATATTGATTAATAATTTGATCTCTAGACTCCAACAGCCTGGAAATAAATTCCTGTTTCATCATGGAACAACCAAATGACCTTGGGCAAGTTACTTATCCACTCTAAGTCTTAGTTTCTTCAACTTTTAAAATTATAAAAACTCTAGCAGGCAGCCTCTAAAGTGGCTCCAATGACCCCTACTTCCAGGTATTTCCACACTTGTATAATTCCCTCTCCATGAGTGTGGGCTGGACTGAATAATTTGCTTCTAGTGACTAAAATACTGCATTCACAGTAGGAAATCACTTCGAGGTTAGGATATACAAAGATTGTAGCTTCCTTTTAAGGAACCCATTTGTATTCTATTTCTCAGATTCTTTGCTCTGTGGAGAGCAAGCCCTATTGGAACACACACACACTTGGCAAGAAACTGATGTCTCCAGCCTATAGCCAGAAAAGAAACTGCCAGCCAGTCACCTGAGACCTGCCTCACCTTCCAGGTAAGTACACATGGAAGCAGATTTTCTGAGGTCTGCTAATAACCAAGAGCATGAGCCTAAGGCACCCCGCTAAACAGTTCCCAGTTTTCCTGATCAATAGAAACCATAAGATAATTAATGCTTATTGTTTTAACCTTCCAAGTTTGGAGTTAATTTGTTAAACAGCGATAATTAACTAGTACAATCTAGGACAATAATAACATTCTTGTAGAATAGGTTGTGATGATTAAGTGTGATAATATATGAACAATATAGAGTCTGGCACACAACACAATCACTATAAATTACAATTATTGTTCTCTGCATTGAAAGGAAATTAGCTAGGTGCGACGGCTCATGTCTGTAATCACAGCACTTTGGGAGGTGGAGGTGAGAGGACTGATTGAGCTCAGGGGTTTGAGAGTAGCCTGAGCAAAACAGTAAGACCTCGTCTTTACAGTGAATCAAAAAATTAGCTGGGCAAGGTGGTGCATGCCTGTGATTTCAGCTACGAGAAGGCTGAGGCGGAAGGATAATTTGAGCCCAGCAGGTTGAGGCTGCGGTGATCGTGGTGGGCCACTGCACTCCAGCCTGGGTGACAGAGTAAGACTGACTCAAAAAAAGGAAATTAAAATGTCTTAGTCAATTAGTCAAACGAAAGTGAATTAAGTAAAACCTGTTAAATCATAGTAACTTTTGTGTGTGTATAACTGTTATTTTTCTGTTTATAAAGTCTATTTGTAAGTCATGTCCTTTACTACTAAAGTCTTCTTAAATTTTCCCTTCTAGCCGGGCTCAGTGGCTCAGCCTGTAATCCCAGTGCTTTGGGAGGCTGAGGTGAGTGGATTGCCCGAGCCCACGGATTTGTGACCCGCCTGGGCAGCGAGACCTCATCTCTACAATAAATCAAAAATTCAGCCGGGCGTGGTAGCACGCGCCTGTAGTTCTGGCTACTCGGAAGGCTGAGGTGGAAGGATCGCCGGAGCCCAGCAGGTCGAGGCTGCGGTGGCCGGGAGCGGCCACTGCACTCCAGCAGTCTGGGCGACAGAGTAAGACTCCAACTCAAAAAAAAAAAAAAAAAAATTTCCCTTCTACAAAAGGGAAAAGTCTCCTGTGAATAATATCACAACATTATCCCTGGCTTAAATTATCCATCTAGTTATCTTAACCTACAACTACCAATCCGCACACACTGCCCAATATTATGAATTATCCCTACTAAAATGTATCATCCTGGTGGGGAGAAGGAATCACTGATGTTCTTTCTGTGTGTTGGGCACATTTTTGTGAAAATATGTGATTTGTATTTATTTTAAAATGCCTCTAGGTAGGGTGTTATTACAGTAACATTATCTAAGTGTTTTTGAAATTTTTGTCTGAAGACATAAATAAATGAAGATGACTAGTGTTCATTCAGTCAAAGTGACTAGTATGCAGATTCATTCATTTTTGTAGACGTCTATTTTACAGAAAAAGTCCAGCTTTGAGAAGAGAGAACTCTGGCAATTGAGAATTCTTATGGTGTCTTTCAGCACGGTCAACTTCTCAAACAGTAAGTCATGGTTCAAGATAGAAATAAGTACAGACAAGAAGAATTTCCCTTGTCTTTCCTCATGATTCCTGCATCTTTTTTATGTAGACAGGTGGGAAAAATTCCTTTTACATGAAAAGGGAAAACTTGGTATAAGATCAGAATTTTTAAAACTCCCTCACACTCTTTAAAGTGCAAATTCATCGAGACCCACCTGGACAACTTGGTGAGACCTCATCTCTACAATAAATCAAAAAATTAGCGGGGTGTGGTAGCGTGTGGCTGTAGTTCCAGTTACTTGGAAGGCTGAGGCAGAAGGATCGCTGGAGCCCAGCAGGTCGAGGTTGTGGTGGCCCGGAGCAGCCACTGCACTCCAGTCTGGGTGACAGAGTGAGACTCCAACTCAAAAATAAAATAAAATTAAATAAAATAAAGTGCAACATCATTATTCGAGTGTCATAATATTTAAGGCATATGCCTGGGCTGTGTGTCAGCAAGGATTGTGGCCAACTTATGGATTCCACAGACATTAATAATGCAACCTGAAACACTATTCAATAGGTCAGAGACTCTTCCTCCAGTAAGATTGTCATGCTTTGCTCACTAAGAGTGAAAGAAAACCATAAGTGTGCTTGACCTTGTCCAGAGAAGGTTGGACACTATGAAGGACAGATTCTGGGGATGTATGTCTGCCAAGTCCAAGCATATTGTTTAATTCAGTAGGTTAGCAGTGGCTAAAGAATCACTACAAATTCCAATTCATTCTTACAAGATTTGGTTTAATAGATCCATAAACAACCACCTTACAACATAGACCTGAGAAGTCAATGTTCTGTCTTTGGGTATTTTATTTAAATCAAATTTATACTTGGAGAGGCTGTGCAATATAAAAGAAAGATATCAATGAACAATTTTCAGTTCTGCTTTTGGATCCACCTTTCTGTGCAGCCTTAGGCAAATTTCTTAATCCTTTTGACTGCAAGTTATAGATAGCTAAGTCAAGTAAGCAAAACAAAAAACAAACTAAAAGGCCCATGGGTTATGTGTTTTGTTTTGTTTGTTTGTTTGTTAAGGATATGAAACTTCTAATAGAATATCAGACTAGATTATACTTGTGCCTCAGTAACAAAGGTGTCCAGGGATAGTAATACTCTCACTTCTTCTCTTTTGTGGGAGCATCTTTATTCTTTTATACCTTAACTTTGGTTTCTGCTGTCTGTCTTGTTCACAAGGTAGGCAATAGAGCTGCTAATAACTCCCAAGTTCTACATCCTACAAACAAGATCAATGAAAGGAATGTAATGGTTTAGTGTGGATAAGGTACACAGAAGTCAATGACTTAGCATAGATCGGATGCATAAAAGCCAAAAGTAGTAAGGTGAGGAGGATACTGCAGCTGGGGAGGCTCGCCAGATAGCAAAGGAGGGTTGTGCTCTGTAAAGGGACTCAGGACAACCGCTTAAGATGCAAAGAGAGGAAAGGATAGCAAAATATGCAGTGGTTTAGCAGTACTGCCAATGTTTGAAAGGTGGAAAGAGCACTAAAGCACTGGTTCTTAGCCGTGACTGATGTTTAAATCACCTGGAGAGCAAAATAAAAACAAAAACAAAAACAACACCCCCAAACCCAACCAACCAAACAAAAACATTTTACTAAAGCAGAGTCTTTTGTCAACCCTTTTGAGAATCACCTGGGAAACTTCTAAAGTTTGTAGCCTTCTCAGACATACTTAATCAAAATTTCTGAGAGATTAAAACAAGCTCCCCAAGGATCTTTTGCTTATTAAAATTTGAGAATCACTAATCAATATTGGTGATTCTCAAAGTGTGATTCTCATATCAGTAGCTTTAGTACCACTTGGGAACATGTTAGTAAAGCAAATTCTCAACTCCATCTCAAATCTACTTCATCAGAAACTCTTGGGGTAAGGCATAGCAGCCTGCATTTCAAAGAAGTCCCCAGGTGTTTGTGATAGCTCTGAAGTTTGAGAACCACTGCTCCAGGCCATTTCTTCTTTCTAAGAATTCATTTTTATGGTATTTGCCAAACGTATTGATCCTGGATTTTAGCATCTAAAAATGAAATTGCTTCTCTTTAAACTGTAAATGTTTGGTTCGAAAATGACCCTGCAACTTCATTGGCATAGTCATGCCATTTGAAAAGGGATTGCTGGGCTAGGTGGCTCAGCCTGTAATCCCAGCACTTTGGGAGGCGGAGGCTAGTGGATTGCCTGAGCCCACAGGCTCAAGGCCAGCCCAGGCAACTTGACCTGACCTTATCTCTACAATTAATTTTTTAAAAATTAGCCGGACACGGTAGCGTGTGCCTTTAGTTCCGGTTAGTTGGAAGGCTGAGGCAGAAGGATCACCGGAGCCCAGCAGGTCGACGCTGGGGTGGCCCTGAGTGTGCCACTGCATTCCAGCCTGAGCGACGGAGTGAGACTGTAACTCAAAAAAAAAAGAAAAAGAAAAAAGAAAAAAAGAAAAGGAAAGGGATTGTGTCAGAAGACAAGGTAAATTATTAACATTTATAAAGCCAAGATAAAGATAACATTTGTCATGTTTTATTTCCTAATTACAGTTCACTTAGCGTCTTTGGAGTGCACTCTTTCCTTCCAGGAGTCATGAAATGCTTCAGTATCACTTTCTTTCCTTTTTTTTTTTTTTTTTTTTTAGTTGGAGTCTCACCCTATCACCCAGGCTGGAGTACAGTGGCATGCTCTTGGCCACCACAGCCCCAATCTGCTGTATTCAGGCGATCCTTCCGCCTCAGCCTTCCAAGTAACTGGAATTACAGGGATGTGCCACCATGCCTGGCATGTTGCCCAGGTTGGTCTCAAGCCCGCGGGCTCAGGCAATCCACTCGCCTCGGCCTCCCAAAGTGCTGAGATTACAGGCTGAGCCATTGAACCCGGTCTAGTATCACTTTCATTTGTTTTCAGTATCTTTAGTCATAGACCATGCAGCTTGTAGCTTGAGATAGTTCACCTTTTAATCTCTCTCTTTCAAGCCAGTGACCCATTCTTAAATATAAAAAGAATATATAAAAAGCTTTTTATTTAGAATAAAATATTGAACTATAAAATAATTTTTATATAGAATTTAAAAGTTTAGAAAAGTTTCCAAAAAAAGATTTTAAAATATCATTATAAAACAAGGCTACAAAGTGTATGTATTTGTGATTGTGTATCCACAGACAGGCAGGGAAAACTTTAGAATTTCAAATATAATTCCTTACTGGAGATAAAGTGGTTACAGATATTCTACCAGTTATAACAGAAGATAGCTAGCAAGAGCACAGAAGAAGAGAAAAAAGTAACTAATGTTTGAAAACACACGTATTTGGCCGGGCTTGGTGGCTCACCTGTAATCCCAGAATTTTGGGAGGCCCAGGCAATTGGATTGTCTAAACCCGTGGGTTAGAGATCAACCTAGGCAACTTGGTGAGACCTTGTCTCTACAATAAATCAAAAGCTTAGCTGGGTGTGGTTGTGCGCGCTTGTAGTTCTGGCTACTTGGAAGGCTGAGTCCAAAACATTGCGGAACCCAGCAGGTTGATGCTGGGATGGCCGTGAATATGCCACTGCATTCTAGCCTGAGTGACAGAGTGAGACTCCAACTCAAAATAATAATGATAATAATAAATAAAACACACATATTTATACCCTAAACTTACTACTTTTGAAAATTTTAGAAAAAGTGAAAAAACACAAGCACGCGGCTCATTAACTATCAGACCAATGGCAGTGTCTTATGTCAGGAAGTTTGCGAAAAACTCCACCACACAGCAATTCACAAAGAAGAGTGAAAAAGCAAGTAATATCTTAATACTATTATGAAAATAATTTTGACCTCATAGACCCTCTAACGTGGTATTTGGGGTTCCCGGGAGTGCCTGGACTACAATTTAAGATTGGTGAACAGGGTTAAATTTATATAGTTAAATTCAGATTCTCTCTTCTTATAAATCTGACCAAACATAAAGTGCTACAATAATTTAAAAAATTGCTGTGCCAGAGACATATGGTCCTGTCAGAGGAGAGAGCCTAGAGGCATCTGAGTGCCTGGAGGCCTGGAGCTCAGGTTATCCGGCCCTAAAGCTTCTGCTTCCTGCCAAGGTCCTGATGGGGACTTGAACCTCATGCACTCCATGAGGATAGGGACTTATTATTAAGTCAATCGGGATGAACCAAGACACTTTTCAAAAAATGTAATTAAGATCTCTGAGAGCAAAGAATTTGATGTGAGCTTCACATTCACAGAGAAGGAGGATTTATTCTAGAAAATGTGCCAAGACCCAACCTTCACATAATCTTTTTGATTCTAGGAAACCAGCAGGGCTAAAGACCTGGTTTTCTTGATATACTGGTCTGCAGTAAGCATTTTTTTAATTTGAAAGATCTTTGTGGTATGCTAGTGATTTTTGAGACAATATCATTCAGGTTTGAGATTTCTTCCAAAGAATATAGGTGGATTTGTTAACAAGGGGTGATCAAGCTAGTTAAGTGCAATTTTGAGAGCTTTAGAGAGTTACCAACAGGGAAGCTTTTATCACTTAATGCTGATATGTAGGTATGGAGAGCATTTCAAATGTGCAGAAGCAGCCCATTTTGGGGGGTTTGTTTGTATGGTGGAAGAAAATATGTAAACAAATTTTACAGAGATCTAGTCACAGATTTATTAGCATTATGTAAGCAGCAGACAGGGACAATTAATATAGTTAAGGTGAAAATACCTCAAACTTTATAAAATATATAATCAAGTTGGAATTAAACATGTAAGAAGTTTATGGAAGTGAGGAGGAAAATGCTTATGCAGAATAAAGACAGGGAGGAGGAGAAGGTGGAAAGAAAAAGAGAATGAAGGAGGTTGTGTAGGAAGAAACTCAGACTGAGCACATTTGCAAGAAAAGTGTAGCCTGGCTGAAGGGAAGTCCTTGAACTAAAGCCACCCCTCGGATAAGTCCAGTGTCTATCAGAAATGGACCTACATTAGTGCTCTGGCTCTACTCAGTCATTGACTTAGTGTAGACTGTGGAAAGCATGGTCTCAGCACAAACACAGTAATGAACCTAGAGTTCATCATGGCAGCTGATGCAGTCATCTGTCAATGATGCTCCCCTAAAGAAAAACATCTGAGAGGTGAATGTTCATGGCCATCATACCAGACGTCAAGAAAAAGTTTCGAAGGGAGAGAAGACTGATAAGAATACCTCTGGCAAGTTTGAATAAGGAGAAAAAGGCAAAGGAAAAATAAAATAAAGTAGAATAAATAGGATAATAGAAAAAGATTATGGTTGCAGGACTAAAAGTGGGCCTCCTAGGAATTAAATATTTCATCACTTCTGCAAGGGAGCTTCTGATTGTAAACATATAAAAGGAATGATTTAATGGTACTGCATCTTGAATTTGACAGATCTTCAATATTTCCTAAAATTGGCTGTGCACACTTGGGTTGTTAGTTTACAAACCAGATTTCTAGGCCTCTCAGTGACCTATTAAATGGGATTCTAAAGGAACTAAAATTAAGACTTTATACTGTGAAGTTTTCTATATGATTTTTATTTAGTCAGTCTGACACTGTAGGTTAACAGATGTTTGGTAACTAATGACTTAGTACAGTTCTTCCAAAGACTGGCACGCACCTCAGTCAGGAGACCAAGACACATGAGCAGCAGATTCTAATTTATCAAGTTTGAGTGGAGCCTCAGAATCCAAAACATATTAACAATCTTCTCAGGTCATCCTAAATTTGCAAACAACTAGTGTAGTTCAGAGGTTTCAAGATAGGATAAACGAGACTACCTATAACTGTAGGAATAATATATTTTAAAATTCGATTGATTTTTATCTCATTTTTAAAAATGTATCAAATTTTAAAATATAATTTACTATATGCATAATGTATAGTATAGTACCACATGTATACATGTTTAAATAAATATACATATGTCGAGTGCGCATTTAAAGTTTTTGCTATTAGGGTAAGGGGAAAAGGTGTGGGTTCCATTGGACTAGTTAACTATTACTGTTGTTTTAGTAGAATCAGTATCATATGAAAAATAAAAGAGGAAATTCTTATTAATTCTCAATGAAATGGCCCTAAAAATTTGAAGGAGACCATTGACCTACAGAATAATGATTACTTCTTTATAAAGATGCTCATTAAAAGAGTTAGTAGTGCCGGCCAAATCAGGAAGGAATTGGAAAAAGGTTTAAGGTGGAAAGCTGTTGATTTTAGACTATTTAATAAGATATTGTAAAGTTGAAGCTTTTAAAGATTCTTGATAAGCAAAAGCAATTAATGACTTGAATATCTCTATAGGAAAGAGATTATAGAGGTTAAAAAAGGTATTATAATCAAGAAAAACTAAAGGAGAAAGTAAGTACAAGATTGTGTAGGAAGATCAATAAAATGCAAGTACTAAATAGCAAGTACTAAACAACACATGGCTAACAGGGGTTAAAGAAAAGGAGTGGAGTGGTAAAAAAAAAAAGCTTAAAGTTAATTTCAAATTACTAAGAAAATGATCACTCATATGAAAATGTCAAAAATACACATTTGTGATATAGAAAACAACAAATTTAAAAGTTAAACCTGATTTAACAAATCTCTGGTAGAAGATTCTCTGTGTAACTTGTTAAGAAAGGAGGTGTGTATTAGTCCTTTTTGTGCCGCTATAACAGAATACCTGAGACTAGGTAATTTATAATGAACAAAAATTGATTTGACTCCTCATGGATCTGAAGACTGAGAAGTCCAAGACTGAGGGGCTGTATCTGATCAGGGCCTTTTCTCTGTGTTATAACATGGTAGAAGATATCACATGGTGGGAGAGAGACAGAAAGAGAGAGAGAGAGAGATAACAGGGACAAACTCATCCTTTTAAATAGGAATCCACTTCCACAATAACATTCATGATGGCTGAGTCCTTATGATGAAATCATATCTTAAAGGTTCCACCTCTCAATACTATCAGGTTTTGGGAGATTAGGTTTCTAACACAAGAACTTTAGGGGACACATTCAAATTGTAGCAGAAGACAATAAAAAATCATTTGGCTCTGAAACTCAATGTGGAATCCTTGAGACCATTGAAGGGAAGAAACACATGAGTGAAAGTTTTTAGTATAAAAATGATAATGTGAGCCGGGCTCGGTGGCTCAGCCTGTAATCCCAGCGCTTTGGGAGGCTGAGGTGAGTGGATTGCCAGAGCCTGCAGGTTCAAGACCCGCCTGGGCAGCGAGACCTCATCTCTACAATAAAATAAAAAAAATCAACCGGGCGTGGTAGCGCATGCCTGTAATTCTGGCTACTTGGAAGGCTGAGGCAGAAGGATCGCCGGAGCCCAGCAGGTCGAGGCTGCGGTGGCTGGGAGCGGCCACTGCACTCCAGTCTGGGTGACAGAGTGAGACTCCAACTCAAAAAAAAAAAAAAAAAAAAAAAAGATAATGTGGATTTTTAAAAAAGGTTTGGAAGTTTAAGTGGATCACTGAATGATAATCTTTATGAATGGGTGGAGGAAAATTGAGCTTATTGAAATGTGTGGGTATCATGAAAACAAATGGGAAAAGAAGAAAGCTCTTTAAGAATTTTGTGGCCTTTCTATACTCCGAAAAGTTGATTTTGAAATTTCATCAGCTTCATAGAAAACATATTTCTGATTATGTCATACCCCAGCTTCAGTGCCTTCCATGGTCCTCAATTTCCCAAGCCTAGCCTAGCTCCATGTTATCCCTTACTTACCACTGCAGTCTCATGTCTGTGACTCTTCCCTGACAAACTTATGAAGGATGTGGAAAAAGAAACAACAGTTTACATAACAACAGGCTGGAGTTTAGTTTTGGAATTTTTTAAGACAATGAGAATTATTATCTATGGCGACTAATTTTTGAATTATGCCTTTTTTTGTGGTCAAATAATCTGTCAACAAAAAATTATATAGACCAACTTGGTAGCAAATTATTTCACTATTGATAAATCAGTTTTCTCTTTTGCAAGAACAAGGTTAAATTAGCCCCAATTAGATAAATAAAAAAAACCTCACACGTAAAAGATTAACAATAAATCATTGTTCTGATTTGGGTATGTATCGCTTTACAACAAACCATGCTAGAACTTAGTGGTATAAATAAATGATCATGTTTCTTTTTCTCATGTACCTGAACTCTAGATAAGGCTCAACAAAGCCAAGCCTTCTCTGTTCCATGTGGTATAAGCAGGGGTGGCCCAAAGTCTGGGGGCTGGAAACATCTGAAGGCTCATTCACACACATGCCTGGTGGTTGATGCTAAATTTCATATGAGATCTTAACAAGGGATATTGACTTGAAAACCTACATTTGACCTTCACATGGTCTTCGTTCCTCGCGACATGGTGGCTGAATGCTAAGGGTAAACATCTAGAGAGAGAAAAAGCCAGGTGGAAGTGTTTTCACTTTATTTAGCTTAGCCTAGGAAGTCACACAGCAGCACTTCTGCTTCATTCTATTTCTTCGAAGCAGGTCACCAATCTAACCTATATTTAAGGGGAAGGGACTTAAACTCTACCTTTTTTATTGGAAACTTTAATTTTTAAAAAAAATTTCTATTTTTGAGAAAACGGAATTTATTGAGAGGTCAGAAAAGCACCCAGAGAGGGAGATTGCCCTTTTATCAAAAACTTAAAAATTTTAGATTCAGCAGGGCTTGGTGGCTCACTCTATAATCCTGTGCCTTTGGGAAGCTGAGGTGAGTGGATTGCCTGAGCCCACGGGTTCGAGACCCGCCTGGGCAGTGAGACCTTATCTCTACAATAAATCAAAAAATCAGCCGGGCGTGGTAGCACATGCCTGTAATTCCGGCTACTTGGAAGGCTGAGGTGGAAGGATCGCCGGAGCCCAGCAGGTCGAGGCTGCGGTGGCCAGGAGCAGCCACTGCACTCCAGTCTGGGTGACAGAGTGAGACTTCAACTCAAAAAAAAAAAATTAGATTCAGGGGTTACACATGCATGTTCATTAGATAGACATATTGTGTAGTGGTGGAGGTTGAATCTCAGGTGGCTCATTCCCCAGATAGTGATTACTGTCTCATAGCTAGTTTCTGAATCCTAAACCTTTCCCAACTTCCCCCTTATTGGTATTCCCAGTGTCTATTATTTCCGTCTTTGTGACCATTTAGCTCCCACATATGAGTGAGAACATGCAATATTTGATTTTCTGTTTCTGATAGACTCTACCTTTTAATGGGAGGATTATCAAAGAATTTGTGGACATTTTTTAAAAGTATCACGATTACCTTTTTTCTTTATGCATGATATTTGAAATAGGTTTTATAAGTAACTTTCTTAGGGTAGATAAATTTTATAATGTTTAATAAAGCAAATAAAATCATTTGCAAATACAAGTAACAGTGAAACATAAATTCAAATACAGGGATTTATAGCTAGACAGTGTGCTTTTAGTTATTTTATATTGTAACAAATACAAAGAGTATAAAAAATCAATTTCTTGAAAATACCACTTCCAAAATTACTCTTTCAGTTTAGGGTATCCAATAAGAA